>NC_133509.1:60453750-60757500 GCF_049354715.1 Callithrix jacchus
TTCCTTCATTTATATTTATTAAAAATAGTTGCTTTATTATTCTTATTTGTCCTAGTTTTTGAGAAAATCTAGATTCCTTCTGTTAGAAAATCTTCTTGACAGCTTTAATTCTATATACATTTCCTATGACTAAACCTACATACATCTTATCTATTATGGATAGTCACTCTCCAAATGTAATACAAAAAAGTCAAGTGACTTGTAAATCATAACTCTGCATTATAAGCTTATTAAAACTTTATTGAATATTAATCAAAGACACATGTAATTTTAAGTGTATTAGAAATACATAAGAATGCCTGAAAATGCAAGATGATCCTGATGCTTCTTATTGTGGAGATAAGATTTCAAATAAACTACAGTCATTGCCAAAAATATATTTTAGAAGTAAACTAATAGTGGCTCTATTTTTAAAAAGTAAGTTGAGAAATCAGGAGTGAGTTCACAGCAAAGTAGAAAATAATATCTATTTTTATCAAATATGTGAGACAAAGCCAGCAGAAACTATGTTAGGGGCCATTGTAATACAGCACAAGGTAATACTGGTATGTATTGTCACCATGTTCCAATATATAATATGTTCTGATATAATTCAGGAGCTTTTAAAAGTTGGGAGTAATTCAAACAATGCTTTTTGTCCATATATGTGATGCTAAACAACTGGTTTTATAGACTTAGAACTTTTTAAATGGAGTGATTTGGTATAATGTAGGCACAGTCTTTATGTAATTATATGGGCACTCAAAGATAAGGCATAAGGTATATATGTATCATAGACTTAATATGCTGTGTGATTTTCGACTGAATTTACATCAGTTTTATATATGAATTAATGAACATTTCTTTAATACAAAACAACTTTAAAACATAATCAATTAGTCAAAACAAATATACCAACTAAGAAAATTTCAAATCAAAGTGGCAAAATTAATTTATTGCACAATACAGGTATAGAAGAATGTACAATAATGAATAATTCAACAAACATACTTTGAAGCAATTGAAATTAATATTATCATTGGAGTGGCTATGGGAGAAAATTCTACCATTCATGTTCACTCTGGTGACATTTTAAAAATAATAAATACATTCAGCCCTTGAATTCAGCAGCGTTCTTACCTGGAAACAAAATAGTCTTAAGCTCTGTGCTTCTAATTCTCTGCTTGTTAAAATATCAATGTTATTTGATTAATAACGGACACATGTATCATAGAGTTATTGCAAAAGGTTTACAAATTCCTGTGTACAAGTTTTTTAGACTAATCACACATCTATTTATTGCTATTTTCAACTATATCTAGCCACTATTGTGTTTAATAAAATACAAGTTCATTAATATGTCTTCCAAAGTCATTGCCCTCATAAAATACATGTGTTCTCCTACATTTCCTAGCCTTCACTGCAGATGGGTTAGTACCATGTGACTAAGCCTAGCCAATTACCATAAGAGGAAGTGGCCAAGGCAGTTAGGAGTTTCAATACCCACTCCGTTCCTCATTTCCCCTCTTGCAGTGACTTTGGAGTTCATGCCTTCTAACAGGCATAGCCATTAGATGTTGGAAGATCACCTGACCCACATTGGTCTCTACATAAAAGACAAAGTAACCATGTTGTCCCAAGCAGTGAAGGTTTCAGGTTTGTCTGCTGCAGCAGCTAGTGTTAATTATGCTGATCAATAGAAGAAGTAACTGAAGGCCTAGTAATATTTTTGTCACAGTATATATTTTACTAATCAAAAGATAGTAAAAGTACTATCACATAGAGGTGAGAATTTACTTTTTATTTTAGAGAGGACTTTACATTCTAAAAGAAAACATAACTAATCTAAAACTCTTCTGCATTAAAAATAAAACAAAATATGCATTGAATGTTACCACATTTTATTGGTTATACTGTCATTTCATTGATTTAATTGCATGTGATAGTCCACAGAGCATTCCCTTGAATATCATCAATATGTAATACATAAAAAAAGATCACTTAGAGCCAAGTTGAAGAGTAAAATGGGGAACCTGATCAAAATTAAGATGCTAGCCAACAAACATATGTAAATATGCTCAATATCACTAATCATTAGGAAAATTCAAAACAAAAACCAGAGAGAGATACTGCCCCACACTCATTACGATAACTATCAAACGAACTAACAAACAGAAAACAACAAGTATTGGTGAGACTGTTGAGAAATTGGAATTTGTGTATACTGTTGGTGTGATTGGAAAATTTTACAGTCACTATGGAAAATAGTATGGTGGTTTCCCAAAAAGTTAAAAATGGAACTACCATATGATCTAGTAAATCTAGTAGTGGGTATATACCCCGAAGAATTATAAGAAGGGTCTCAAAGAAATAGTTATACAACTCGTGTTCATAGCAGATTATTCACAATAGCCAAAAGGTAGGAGAAACCCATTTCTATCCAGCAAAATGTGGCATATGCATACAATTGAATGCTATTCAGTCTTAGAAAGAAAATTTGGGCATTTGCTATAACAGGATAGAACTTCAGGACATTATTCTAAGTGAAATAAGAGAAGCAAAAAATGTGAAATCCATTTATGTGAGGTACTAGAGCAGTTAAATTTATAGAGACAGAAAACAGAATGGTGTTTGTTAGGGTCTGGGGGCAGGAGATAATGGGGAATTGTTATTTAATAGGTATAGAGTTTTATTTTTGCAAGGTAAAAGAATCCTGGAAATTGGTTACACAGTAATAAGAATAGACTTAATACTATTAAACTGTACATGTAAAATGACTGAGATGGCAAATTTATATTATGTATATTTTACCGCAATTTATTTTTTAAAAATAAAAATAGAAAAAATTTAAGATTTCGTATAAAAATGTATTTAGTTTTTGGTAAACAGACTTTCTTTGAACTATGCTGCATTCTCATGGAAAAGTGGTCTGTCTCCTGTATCCATTCATGTTTATGAATTTTTATTAAAACGAAATGAATGGGTGGTCGGGGGGTGGATCTTAAGATGGCTGAATAAAAGGCAGCTCTGGAAAGCAGTTCCTAGCAAGAGAGAAGCAGAAGCCAAGTGGTATCCACAATTCCAAACCAGGTACCAGGTTCATTTTGTGGGTCTGGTTGGACAGTGGGTATAAACCAAATAGGGCATGTTGTGACAAGGTGGGGCGCTGCCCCACCCAAGAGGAGTGCACAATCAACTGGAGGACAGGGGTATCTCCCGCTCTGGGACTTCGGTTACCTAACAGTGCTCTACCCAAGCCATCTATAACCCACAGAACAGGAGATCTTCTGCAGGGCTGAAAAGCCTTAGCAAGCTGCCTGGACAGGGCAAAACAGCAACTTCAGTCCTGGGGCTGTCAGCACAGATCTAGGTAGAAGCACTGGCTGATGCTGAGAAAGCCAAAAAGCCAGTGGGACAGAACTACCCGTCCCCAAGTAAGAAGGAGAATGGAACGCAGGGAAACTGCCCAAATGGCAGAATGGGTCCCCCGCCACATGGCCCAGCAGGCCAAAAAACTCTCACTCCAGAGTTTCGCATCCAGAATGTCAGTTATAGAGCAACCAGGAACACTCCAGCTTGGCGGGCAGAAGGGAAACCGCCATTATAGAAACCGGCCTAATTTTCCTGATAAATAAAAGATGCAGCAGCTCCACTGAATCTGTGGCAGCCCAGCAGTGCCTCTGCATGCTGTCAAAGGAAAGGCTGCCTCCCCAAGCAGCTACCTGAGATCAAAACTATATAAATCCAAGAGATGGGGATAAACCAGTGCAAGAAGAATGAAACCATCAAAAACCAGAATGTCTCTTCCCCACCACGAGTTCATGACTCCTTACCAGCAAGAGAACAAAGCAGGACAGAGAATGAATTTGACAAATTAACAGAAGCAGGCTTCAGAAGGTGGGTAATAACAAAATTCTCTGAGTTAAAGGAGCATGTTCTACCCCAAGGCAAAGAAACTAAAAACCTTGAAAAAAGGTTAGATGAAATGCTAACTAGAATAACCAGCTTAGAGAAGAACATAAATGACTTGATGGAGCTGAAAAACATGGCACAAGAACTTCATGAAGTATACACAAGTTTCAATAGCCAAACAGATCAAGTAGAAGAAAGGATATCAGAGACTGAAGATCAAATCAATGAAATAAAATGAAAAGGCAAGAAAAGAGAGCAAAGAATGAAATGAAATGAACAAATTCTTCAAGAAATATGGAATTACATGACAAGATCTAATCTACGCCTGATTGGTGTACTGGAAAGGGATGGGGAGAATGAATCCAAGCTGGAAAATACTCTTCAGGACATTGTCCAGGAGAACTTTCCGAACCTAGCAAGGCAGGCCAACATTCAAATACAGGAAATACAGAGAACACCACAATGATACCCCTCTAGAAGAGCAACCCCAAGGCACATAATAGCCCGGTTCACCAGTTGAAATGAAGGAAAAAATACTAAGGGCAGTCAGAGAGAAAGGTCAGGTCACCCAAAAAGGGAAGCACATCAGACTCACAGCAGATATCTGGGCAGAAAACCTACAATCCAGAAGAGAGTGGGGGCCAATATTCAACATCCTTAAAGGAAGGAACTTTCAATCTAGAATTTCATATCCAGCCAAACTAAGCTTTGTTAGTGAAGGAGAAATGAAATCCTTTATGGACAAGCAATTGCTGTGGGATTTTGTCACTGCCAGACCTGCTCCTGAAGGAAGCACTAAACATAGAAAGGAAAAACCAGTACCAGCCACTGCAAAAAAGAACCAAATGGTAAAGACTAATGATACAGTGAATAAATTATGCCAACTAAAGAACAAAATAACCAACCTGTAATAAAATGGCAGGATCAAATTCACACATAACAATATTACCATTAAATGTAAATGGACTAACTGCCCCAATCAAAAGACACAGACTGGCAAATGGGATAAAAAGTCAAGAACCATCAGTGTGCTGTATTCAGGAAACCCATCTCGTGTGCAAAGACACACATAGGCTCAAAATAAAGGGATGGAAGAAGATTTACCATAAATGGAGAGCAAACAAACACTGGGGTGGCAATCCTAGTCTTTGATAAAATGGACTTTAAACCAACAAAAATCAAGAGACAAAGAAGGGCATTACATAATGGTAAAAGGATCAATACGTCAAGAAGAGCTATCAATCCTAAATATATATGCACCCAATACAGGAGCACATAGATACATATGGCAAGTACTTAATGGCCTACAAGGAGACTTAGACTCCCGCACAATAATAGTGGGAGACTTTAACACTCCACTGTCAATATTAGACAGATCAATGAGACAGAAAATCAACAAGGAAATTCAGGACTTGAATGCAGATCTGGACCAAGCGAATCTGATAGACATTTACAGAACACTTAACCCCAAATCCACAGAGTAAAGATTTTTCTCAGCACATCGCACTTACTCTAAAATGACCACATAATTGGAAGTAAATCACTCCTCAGCAAATGTAAAAGAATGGAAAACATAACAAACAGTCTCTCAGACCACAGTGCAATCAAATTAAAACTCAAGATTAAGAAACTAACTGAAAACCTCACAACTTCATGGAAACTGAACAACTGGCTCTTGAATGCAGACTGGATAAATAATGAAATGAAGGCCAAAATAAAGATGTTCTTCAAAAACCTATAAGAAAGAAGACACAACATACGAGAATCTCTGGGATACATTCAAAGCAGTGTCTATAAGAACATTCAAAACAATAAATGCCCACATGAGGAGCAAGGAAAGGTCTAAAATCAACATCATATCATCAAAATTGAAAGAGTTAGAGGAACAAGATGAAAAAACTCAAAAGCTAGAAGAAGACAAGAAATAACTAAGATCAGAGCAGAACTGAAGGAGATAGAGATGCAAAACACCCTTCAAAAAATCCACAAATCCAGGAGCTGTTTCTTTGAAAACAATCAACAAAATTGACAGACCGCTAGTCAGACTAATAAAAAAGAGAAGAATCAAATAGATGCAATAAAAAATGATAAAAGTGACATCACCACCAATTCCACAGAAATACAAACTACCATCAGAGATTACTTCAAACAACTGTATGCACACAAACCAGTAAATCTGGAAGAAATGATAAATTTATGGACACTTGCAGTCTCCCAAGACTAAACAAGGAAGAAGCTGAATCCCTGAATAGAGCAATAACATGGGCCAAAGTTGACGCAGCAATTAATAGCCTACCAACTAAAAAAAGCCCAGGTCCAGACAGGTTTACAGCCAAATTCTACCAGACTTACAAAGTGAAACTGGTACCATTCCTTCTGAAGTTATTCCAGATAATACAAAAAGAGGGAATCCTCCCCAACTCATTTTATGAGACTAACATCATCCTAATGCTAAAACCAGGCTGAGACACAACTAAAAAAGAAAAGTTCAGGTCAATATTCATGATGAACATCGATGCAAAAATCTTCAATAAAATACTGGCAAATGGAATGCAACAGCAAATCAAAAAGCTTATTAATCATGATCAAGTAGGTTTCATCCTGGGGATGCAAGGCTGGTTCAACATACACAAGTCTATAATTGTAATCCATCACATAAACAGAACCAAAGACAAAAACCACGATTATTTCAATAGATTCAGAAATAGCCTTCAACAAAATTCAACCGCCCTTTATGCTAAACCCTCAATAAACTAGGAATCGATGATCTGTATCACAAAATAATAAAAGCTATTCACAATAAATTCACAGCCAATATCTTACTGAATGGGCAAAAACTGGAAGCATTTCCTTTGAAATCTGGCAGAAGACAAGGTTGCCCTCTCTCACCATTCCTATTCAATATAGTATTGGAATTTCTAGGCAGGTCAATCAGGCAAGAGAAAGAAAGAAAGTGTATTCAAATACGAAGAAAGGAGGTCAAATTGTCTATTCTCAGATGACATGATTGTATATTTAGAAGACCCCAATATTTCAGCCCCAAATCTCCTGAAACTGATAAGCAACTTCAGCAGTCTCAGTATGCAAAATCAATGTGCCGAAATCACAAGCATTTCCATGCACCAATAACAGACTAACAGAGAGCCAAATCAAAAGTGTACTCCCATTCACAATTGCTACAAAGAGAATAAAATACCTAGGAATACAACTAACAAAGGATGTAAAGGACCTCTTCAAGGAGAACTACCAACCACTGCTCAGTGAAATAAAAGAGGACACAAACAGATGGAAAAACATCCCATGCCCATGGTTGGGAAGAATAAACATCATGAGAATGACCATGCTGCCCAAAGTAACTTATAGATTCAACACTATCCCCATCAAGCTACCAATGACCTTCTTCACAGAACTGGAAAAAAACACTTCAAACTTCATATGGAGCCAAAAGAGAGCCCACATAGCCAAAACAATCCTAAGCAAAAAGAACAAAGCTGGAGGCATCACACTGCCTGACTTCAAACTATAGTACAAGGCCACAGTAACCAAAACAGCATGGTACTGCTACCAAAACAGAGACATAGGCAAATGGAACAGAACAGAGGCATCAGAAGCAATACCACATATCTACAATCATCTTATCTTTGACAAACCTGAGAAAAACAAGCAATAGGGAAAGGATTTCCTGTTTAATAGATAGTATTGGGAAAGCAGAAACTGGAACCCTTCCTGACACCTTACACTAAAATTAATTTCATATGAATTAAAGATCTAAACATAAGACCTAAAACCATAAAAACCCTGGAGGAAAATCTAGACAAAACCATTCAGGACATATAGGCGTAGGCAAGGACTTCATGGCTAAAACACCAAAAGCAATGGCAACAAAAGCCAAAATAGACAAATGGGATCTAATTAAACTCCAGAGCTTCTGTACAGCAAAGGAAACAATCATTAAAGTGAACCAGCAGCCAACAAAATGGGAAAAATTTTTTGCAATCTACCCATCAGACAAAGGGCTAATATCCAGAATCTACAAAGAACTAAAACATATACAAGAAAAAAACAAACAAACCCATTGAAAAGTGGGAGAAGAATATGAACAGACACTTTACCAAAGAAGACATATATGAGTCCAACAAACAAAAAATGTTCATCATCACTCATCATTAGAGAAATGCAAATCAAAACCACATTGAGATACCATCTCATACCAGTTATTATGGCGATCATTAACAAATCTGGAGAAAAGAGATGCTGGAGAGGATGTGGAGAAATAGGAACACTTTTACACTGTTGGTGGGAGTGTAACTTAGTTCAACCATTGTGGAAGACAGTGTAGCAATTCCTCCAGGACCTAGAAATGGAAATAACATTGGAACCAGCAATTCCATTACTGGGTATATACCCAAAGAATTATAAATTGTTCTATTATAAAGACACATGCACATGTATGTTCATTGTGGCACTGTTTACAATAGCAAAGACTTGGAACTAACCCAAATGTCCATTACTGATAGACTGGATAAAGAAATGTGGCACATATACACCATGGAATACTATGCAGCCATAAAAAACGATGAGTTTGTGTCCTTTTTAGGGACATGGATGAATCTGGAAACCATCATTTTCAGCAAACTCACACAAGAACAGGAAACCAAACACCGTATGCTATCACTCATAGGTGGGTGTTGAACAATTAGTGAACACAGGGAGGGGCGCATCACACACTGGGGGCTATAGTGGGGGATAAGGGGAGGGACAGCAGGGTTGGGGAGGGTGGGGAGGGATAATGAAGGGAGAATTACCAGATATAGGTGAAGGGGGGATGAAGGCAGCAAATCACCTTGCTGTATATGTACCTATGCAACATTCCTCCATGACCTGCACATGTACCCCAGAACCTAAATTACAATTAAAAAAAAATGAAATGAATGACGCACAAACAAGCACAGCAAGGAGCTTGCTTGTCTCTCCACTTAGAAAGCTCATATGTATCAAATTTAAGGTCAATATTTTTTGCATCAAGTTGCAGAGACACTCTTGCCCTCATTCTTCCTCCAGTAATGACATTTGTATAATTAATTTGAGAGGAAGAGACCTTAGAGATCAACTAGTTTATCCTCTCTCTACTCTTTTCAAATGTCTCTTTGCTGCTGCTCTGCAATCAATGCTTGAGATTCAGGTTTGAAAGGAGTCCTGCCTCCATCCAGACTCTTTTTTTCCTCTCTGGGTGGAATTTAGGATGCTGACGAACTTTCCCATCCTCAAAGATGGAAGAAAACAGAGGGAATAGCAGGATAAAAGGAGAATGGATATAAAAGTCAGAATACAGGGGTCAGAAAGAAGTTGTCAGGTAATCGTTCTTTTGTTTCTGAGTTTTAAAATAGCAGAAAATCAATATAAATAGCAATGTAAATAGTAGAAAAGCAATATAAAATAACTATATGTTTATATTTCTCATGTCACCACTATAATTGCCCTGCTGATGTTAAAAGGACTAAGAAAAAAAAAAAAAGAATTATTGAGACAGGTCATACTCTTTAAAGAAAGGCACACAAAAACAAAGAAAACAGGATTCATACAAGATATTATGTACCACACAAGTAAATGGCATTGGATAATAGTGTAAGCAGCCAGGGTAAGCTTCTGGCACTTTTTATATTAAGAAAATGAAAGTTCCAATTTAAGTAACATGTGGACAGCAAAAATATTACTGCATACAAGTACCTGTCATGGGAGAGATGAATGTTCCTTTAGTTTCCTTTAAAATGTCATGCAAATATTAGTCCTGTTTATTGTGAGTTCCCCTTCCCTGCCCTGTTTCACCATTTCCCATAGCTCTACATTTAAATTCAGCTGGAAACTATTCTTACTCAAGTTTTTCCTTGCTGACATTTGGCCGCCTGCATGCCTCTAAGTGAAAATGCAAACTTAGCACTGCATGGGTTTGTACAGATTCTCTGCTTGAGTCGCTAGACTCTATATCACTGCCTCTCTATCTCCTTTTACCTGTACTCTCTCTGCTTATGTCTCTTGTTCTCTCTCCACTCAACCTGAATTCTTTCAACTCTCAGGCTTCATTACTGACATTTGTCGCTCCCTCAGAATGTACATCTGAGCCTTCATGTTCTCAAAATTATAAATCTTGCGACATTAGATATTCTTTGCTCTCCTACAATTGCTCTCCAACTGCTTTTCACTTACCTAAAGGAGGTTGTTGTTGTTTACTGTTCTCGCTGCTGTTCATGTCATCATGACTCTAGTCAGTTGGAGGGTTGTCATTTACAAGTCAGGAAGCAAGTAGAATCCATTAGGAATTTTGTTTTCGTTATTGTTTTTATTTCCACTAGACTTCCTCCACATAAGATATGGACTCATACTCAAAAAAGAAGTTTTGCAGACAGATAACATGCATTTTCCTAATTAGTAGAACTAATAATTCAATTCAAATAATTTCACACTGTTGCTTTTCCATATGCCTGCCATGGAAGACGATCCCAGGGTTTACAATAATCTCTTATACAGCAGGAGATTTATATTTTCTGATTTAAAGGGAAGTTCTAGGGGCCCATTAGACACCAATAAGTCATCTTTAAAACACAAATTTTTATGTATAAGACATACAGGCTTTTTCTTCAACTTCAATTACACTGTCTATTGCTATCATGAGACTGATCTCAAAAAGTATTTGTTTAATTCTTAAACAAGAACATCTTGAGAGTAAAATACCAACTTCTCTAATAATTAAGAAGCCAAGAGTCTCTTTCCATAGAACAAGTTGGGAAGATTTAGGGCCAGGCTGAAGCAACAGGGACAGTTGTTTCAGCTTTTCTCTCTAGGATGTTATGACCATAAGTCAGTGGGTGAACTCTCTGGTCTCTATAGCTTCATCTGCTTTAGGAAGTATATAGTTATAAAGTGTCATATCCTAGGGAGAATTTACAATTCCAGTGAAAGAAATAGGTGCATCATCAGCTTTGTAGACTGGGCACATTATATCAAGTGTTTTCTAAGTATAATTATGCTTCAATGCACATGTCTGTGTCTTGCAGTGTGCACAGTTACTATATGTAAATTTTACTGTATGTCTATATAGGACAATTGAAGCATAGGTATTGACAAAATAAAATAAGTGTCCTCATTCATATGCCATTCAAAGGCACCATTCTTTCAACATAAATGAGTCTTATGCATTGGAAAGTGTAATACAAATCCTCTTAGAGCCTGACATTTTTCTCTTGCTTGTTCCTTTGGCCCAAGTCCAATCCCATAAAATAGTCATCAAAACATAGCTACAATGTTAGGCCTTATTCGAAATATTATAAGATTTTATTGGAGAGTTCTAATTTTTCTGCTGTCACACTTTGTACACACACATTATTTGAAAAATTAGTGGTAGCACTGGGAGAGAAAAACATATTATTGGAGAGATTTAGATGGATGTTAGGAATAGCATAGTGATGCCAGCGTAGTCAAATTCTCCTAGAAACAGAATGGACAACTTGAATTTAATTTCACTCATTTCAAAATAGGCTTATGTTGATCTCTAAATATTTTGCTCATTCATACAGCATCTAATCTTAAAATGCTTAAACTCCTGAAGTTTTCAATTAAAAGAACTTTCCGAGAGAGATCCGAGATGGCTGATCACTAACAGCTCAGGATTGTAGCTCCTAGTGAAAGCTCAGAGAACGAGAGGACGCCACACTTTCAGACAAATTTTCATCACTCACGGACCAGCAGATTTCTAGTGGAGGAGCCCCACGGATCGCCAGCACGACTCTTGTGGCTGGCGCAGCGGTTTTGCCGGTGCCTTGGTGCAGCAGCTCTTCATGCAGTGTAAACGGGACTGGTTCCCTTACTGACCAGTATTTGGAGCTCCAGGAAGGCAGAGCCACTTGTCGTGGACTCAAGAAGGAAGCCAGACCAGATATTTCCTGGCAGAAGAGCACCATGAGTCTTATTACTGCTATTTTGGCCGGCGCAGTGGGTTGCTTGAATCCCAGCACTGGGAATCAATAAATTGGACGTCGACTCAGAAACCTAATTATAAAGGCGGTAATTGTAAAGACAACAGATGGATAAATTTATAAGAAAGGGAAAAAACCAGCCTAAGAAGGCCGAGCATACCCAAAATCAGAACCCCTCTCCCTCTACAGGGGATTGCAGTTCCTCATCAGCAACAGAACAAGCCCTGATGGAAAAGGACTGTGTTCCATTATCTGAAGTAGGCTTTAGAAGGTGGATGATAAGAAACTTCTGGGAATTAAAAAAACTTGTTCTAACCCAATGTAAAGAAACTAAGAACTTTGAAAAAAGGTTTGACAAAATGCTGAAAAGAATAGACAATATAGAGAGGAATATAAATGAACTAACGGAGTTGAAAAATAAAACACGAGAACTTAGTGAAATATGCACAAGTTTAAATAGCAGAATGGATCAAGCAGAAGAAAGAATATCAGAGGTCGAAGACCAACTTAATGAAATAAAATGACAAGACAAGAATAGAGAAAAAAGGATGAAAAGGAATGAGCAAAGTCTCCAAGAAATATGGAACTATGTGAAAAGACCCAATCTACGTTTGATTGGTGTACCTAAATGTGATGGAGAGAATAAATCCAAGCTGGAAAATACTTTTCAGGATATTATCCAGGAAAATTTTCCCAATCTAGCAAAGCAGGACACTATTCAACCCCAGGTAATACAGAGAACACCACAAAGATATCCCTCAAGAAGAGCAACCCCAAGGCACATAATCGTTAGATTCACCAGGATCATAACAAAGGAGAAAATACTAAGGGCAGCCAGAGAGCAAGGCCAGGTTACCCATAAAGGGAAGCCTATTAGACTTACAGCAGATCTCTCAGTGGAAACCCTACAAGCCAGAAGAGAGTGGGGGCCAATATTCAACAAACTTAAAGAACAGAACTTTCAGCCTAGAATCTCATATCCTGCCAAACTAAGCTTCACAATTGAAGGAAAAATAAAATCTTTTATGAACAAGCAAGTACTCAGAGATTTTATTACCACCAGGCCTGCTTTACAAGAACTTCTGAAAGAAGCATTATACATAGAAAGGAACAACCAGGCTGGGCGCGGTGGCTCAAGCCTGTAATCCCAGCACTTTGGGAGGCCGAGGCGGGTGGATCATGAGGTCAAGATATCGAGACCATCCTGGTCAACATGGTGAAACCCCGTCTCTACTAAAGATACAAAAAATTAGCTGGGCATGGTGGTGCATGCCTGTAGTCCCAGTTACTCAGGAGGCTGAGGCAGAATTGCCTGAACCCAGGAAGCGGAGGTTGCAGTGAGCTGAGATCGCGCCATTGCACTCCAGCCTGGGTAACAAGAATGAAACTCCGTCTCAAAAAAAAAAAAAGGAACAACCAGTATGAGCCTTTCTAAAAATATACCAAAAAGTAAACAGCATCAACATAAAGAAGAATTTACATCAACGAATGGATAAGATAGCCAGTTAACATCAACTGGCAGTAACCCTAAATTTAAATCGACTAAATCCCCCAATCAAAAGATACAGCCAAAACCTAACGGTGTATCCAAAGATACACAAAGACTCAAAACAAAGGGTTGGAGAAAAATTTACCAATCAAATGGAGAGCAAAAATAAATAAATAAACAAAAAGCAGGAGTTGCAATTCTCACATTTGATAAAATAGATTTCAAAGCAACAAAGATACAGTGGTAAAAGGATAAATGTAACAATAAGAGATCTTAATACCCATATACATAAGACCCATAACGAGATTTAGACTCAACGAGACAGAAAATTAATAAGGGTATCCAGAACTTCAACTCAGATCTGGAACAAGTAAACTCAATAAATATTTATAGAGTTCTCCATTTTAAATACACAAAATATTGATCAGCCATTATTAATACCCATTTTTAGAATGAAGCAATATTCCTGTTCTCTATCCCTCTTTTTCTTACTCTTTCTTCCTCTCCTTCTCTCCTTTTTTTACTTTTCAACATCCTAGTTCCTCACCTCTACTCAATACATTCCTCTGAACACCTGATTCCTTGTGATTCTCCTGTCCCACTGAAACCTCCAAAAAAATAAAATAAAAGAACTTTCCTGTTTCTTCTTTGTAACTAAAAAAATCTCATAATTTCAAGTTTTCCAAGGTTTACTATAAATTCCACAGTACAGTATGCATACTGAGTGCTGATGCAGAGGGATTAGAACTCTGAGTTGCTAATAGTTACCAAGTTGTGCCTTGCCTGGCACATAATACATCTTCAATAAATGCTCCTTGTTAAATTTTACTATGCACATATGCTATTCCAAAAACTAGAATAATGAAAAATATTTAAATGTGTATATTTAATTCTTAACACATATAATGCAGTGGCTCAGGCCTGTAATCCTAACACTTTGATAGATCCTGTAATTCATGTAGTGAGCATAGTATCCAATAGCTGTATTTTCAAAACTTGTCACTCTCACTCCCTTCCAGATCTAATAGCTCCTAGTGTATATTGTTGCCATCTTTATGTCCATGTGTACCCATTGTTAACTCCCACTTATAAGTCAGACCAGGCAGCATTTGTTTTTTCTTTCCTGCATTGACTCACTTGGTAGGCACTCCAGCTGCATCCATGCACCTTCAAATAACATGATTCAATTATTTGTTATAGCTGTGTTGTATTTAGTAGGGCATATATACCACATTTTTTATCCAATCCACCATCAATGGGGACCTAGATTTACTCCATGTCTTTGCTACTGTGAATAGTGCTGCAATAAACATATGAATGCCTGTGTCCTTTTGGTAGAACCGTTCATTATTACTATTGGATACATACCCAGTAGTGAAATTGCTGGGATGAATGGTAATTCTGTTGTAACTTCTTTAAGAAATCCCCAAACTGCTTCTCACAGGGGCCAGACTAATTTATATTCCCACCAACGTGTATAAACATTCTCTTTTTTCTGCAGCTTCACCATCATCTGCTGATTTTTAATGCTGGGTGATGTTGATATCAGCTTCATAGAATGATTTAGTAAGAAGTCCCTTCTTTATTTTCTAGAATAGTTTCAGTAGAATTGGTATCAGCTTCTCTTTGTACATCTACCAGACTTTGGGTATGAATTCATCCAGTCTATTGCTTTTATTAGTTGGTAGGCCTTTTATTACTGACACAACTTTGGAACTCAGTATTGGTCTATTCAGGATTTCCATTCGATCTTGGAAGATCATGTGTTTCCAGGAATTTTTGCATTTCTAGTTTGTGTGCATAAAGGTGTTTGTAATAATTTCTGAGTCTCTTTTCTCTTTCTGTGGAATCAGTTGCAATGTGACTTTTGACATTCCTGATTGTGATTATTTAGATCTCTTTTTTTTTCTTTGTTAATCTAGCTAGCAGTCTAGCAATCTTGTTTATGCTTTCGAGAAACCAAGTTTTGCTTTCATTAATTCTTTGTATGGATTTGGGGGTCTCAAATTCATTGAGAAATTAGCTTTGTTCTGACTTTAGTTATTTTTTCCATTAGCATTGGAGTTAGTTTGTTCTTGTTTTTCTAGTTCCTTTAGGCATGATTTTAGATTATTAATTTGAGATCTTTCTAATTTTTTGAAGTTCATGTTTAGTGCTACAAACATTTTTCTTAATGTTGCTTTTGGTATATCACAGATATTATGGTAGGTTATGTCTCTGTTTTCATTTATTTAAAATAACTTTTTACTTTCTGCTGTAAATTTTCTTCTTTACCCAAAAGTCATTCAGGAACAAGTAGAGTTTTTTTCTTTCTTTTCTTTCTTTCTTTCTTTTTTTTTTGAGAGACAAATCCTTTTGGTATTGATTTCTATTTTTATTCCACTGCAATCTAAGAGTATGAATGGTATAATTTTGAATTCTTTTATTTTATTGAGACTTCCTTTATGGCTGAACATGCAGTCAATCTTATAGTCTGTTCTGTGTGCTGAGAGGAAGAAGGTATACTCTGTGGTTGATGAGTGGAGAGCTCTATAGACGTCTATTAGATCTGATTGCTTAAGTGTCTAATTTAATCCCAAATATCTTGGTTGATTTTCTATCTTGATCTGTTTAATGCTCTCAACAGGGTGTTCAAGTCCCCCACTTTTATTGTGTGGCCATATAAATATTTTCTTGGTCTAGAAGTACTTGTTTTATCAATCTAGATGTTCCAATGCTGGGTACATATATATTTAATATAATTAAGTCTTCTTGCTGAATTGAACCTTTTATTATTTAGTACTATTCTTTGTCCTTTTTTACTGTTAATTGGTTTAAGGTCTTTTATTTGATGTCAAAATAGTGATTCCACTTTTTTTTCCTATTTGCATGATAGATCTTTCTTCAGCTCTTTCCTTTGAACCAATAAGTTCCATTACCTGTGAGAGGAATCTCTTGAAGATAGCACACAAAATGCTCTTGTTTTTCATAACCAACTTGCCACTCTGTGTCTTTTAAGTGGGGCATGTAGATCATTTATATTCAAGGCTAATACTAATATGTGCAGTTTTGATGCTACCTTGAAGTTGTTAGCTGGTTGCTTTGTAGCTTCTATTCTGCAGACACTTTATAGGGTTTGGGGGCTATATACTTAAGTGTGTTTTTGTGGTAGTAGGTATCATTCCTGTTTCCATGCCTAGGACTCCCTGAAGGATGTCTTATAAGCTTCCCTTAGTGGTAACAAATTCCCTTAGCACTTGCTTGTCTGGAAACAATTTTTTTTCTCCTTTATTTTGCGGCTTAACTTGGCAGTGTGTGAAATTGTTGGTTGCAATTCCTTTTCTTAGGGAATGCTGGAAATAGGCCCTCAATCTGTCCTTGGCCGGAAAGGTTCCTGCCAAGAAGGCTGCTGTTAGCTTGATAGGGTTCACTTTGTATGTGATCCAGCTACTGTTAAGACTTTTTCTTTAGCATAGACATTGGCCAGTCTGGTAACTATAAGCCTTGGTGATGTTCATTTTGTGTACTATCTCACAGGTGTTCTCTGGACTTTTTGTATCTGGATGTTTACCTCTCTAGCAAAATTAGGCATTTTTTTTAATTATTCCCTCAAATATGTTTTGTAGATCATTTATGTTTCTCTTTCTCTCTTAGTAGTGCCAGTTTGTAGTGCCAGTAATTCATAGGTTTGGTCACTTTTCATAATCCCATATTTTCCGAAGACTGTTCATTTTTTAACTTACTTTTTTTCTTTATTTTTATCTGATTGGGTTTCTTCAGAAGACCTTTCTTCAAGCTTTGAAATTTATTTTTCTTCTTGGTCTAGTCTATTGATAATATTTTCCTTATTTCTTTTCTTTTCTATTATTATTCATTTTTTTTGAGACAAGGTCTCACTCTGTTGCCCAGGCTGGCATGCAGTGGCATGATCACAGCTCAATGCAGCCTTGACCTGACCTCCCAGACTCAGGTGATTCTGCCACCTTAGTCTCTCGAGTAGCTGGGACCATAGGCATATGCCACCACTTCTGGCTAACATTTGCGGTGGTTTTTATTTTTATTTTTTATTTTTGTAGAGACAGGGTTTTGTCATGTTGCCAAGGCTAGTCTATAACTGCTGAGCTCAAGCAATGCACCCACAAAGTGTTGAGATTACAGGTATAAGCCACTATGCCCAGCAAATTGTATTTTGAAATTCCTTAAATGAAATTTTCAATTTCAGAAGCTCTGATTGATTTCTTTTATAAGATGTTTATCTCTTCCTTCATCTTCTGTATTGCTTTAGAAGTTTCTTTGTGTTGATTTTCCACTTAGCACTGGATTTTGTTCAGCTTCTTTGCAATTCGTGCTTTGAGTTCTTTATCTGTCATTTTCAAGTTTCCATTTTGGTTCGGGATCACTGCTAGAGAACTACTGTGATCCTTTGCTGGTGTCACTGCATTAAGATTTTTCATGGTGCCAGAATTCATGTGCTGGCTCCTTCTCATCAGGAGATGCTGGCACTTCTCATTTTTGTAATTATTTTCATGCAGGTATGTTGTTTTTTCTTCTTTTCCAATAATTTTTTTTCTTTCCTTTCCCCTTTACTCCCTCCCTAGAGGGTGGGACTGTAAAGAATGTTTGGCAGGGTCTTTTGGCTTTGCTTATACAGCCCTATACACTTCTGTCACCATGTTTTATATTGGTCTGTGCAGTTTGACCTACAAGCCAGTAGATGGAGCTTAGGGGTAAGGGCCAGCTGTGGCCAATGCGGCTGGGTATATATTTGATCCTTGTTTACTGGGATAAGCTCTCTGTTGCCCCAGGCAGTGAGCTGATCTGTGAGGGGTCTGAGCTCCCTGTTCA
Source organism: Callithrix jacchus (assembly GCF_049354715.1). Classification (NCBI taxonomy): domain Eukaryota; kingdom Metazoa; phylum Chordata; class Mammalia; order Primates; family Cebidae; genus Callithrix; species Callithrix jacchus. The sequence goes on from NC_133509.1 coordinate 60,471,925, forward strand.
GCTCTAGGAGTTGGGGGACAAGATGGGTGCTGGCAGACCAGGCAGATCTACCTCAGGTCCCCATATGGCAGGCACAAGCACCAGTGCCCTGGGACAATCCAGTGGGTGGCCAGCAAGCACCCAGAAGTGTGCCTAGGTGTGGAGCTGAGAAACTGCTTTAGCCACAAGTTTTCTGCAAGAGGAAGAGAGGCAGCCTAACTCCTAATCCAGCAGAGTGAGTGTCCCAGATGCCTGAAGATCTGCCTGGGCATGGAGTATAGTGAGCCCCACTGCACCACAATCTCTGCACACCAAGGGTTGGTTGGCTCAGGCTGCTGTTCCCAGTGAACAGGTGTCCTGGTTGCCTGGGAATCTGCCTGAGTATGGAGTGTAAAAGACCCAACTTCACCATGATCTCTGCACAAGATGGGTGGAGTAGCTGAAGCTGCTGATCTGGACAAGCAGGTACTCTGACTTCCCAGAGATCTGCCTGGACACGGAACATAGAGGGCCCCCCTGCACCAAAATCTCTTCACAGAAGGGGTGGGGAAACTCAGGCTGCTGGCCCAAGCAAGTGGATGCTCCAAAAGCCTGGTGTTCTACCTGGAGATGGAACAGAGAGGGCTCTGCTGCATGATAATCTTAGGGGAGCAGGCTGGGGTACTTAGCAGTGATACACACAGACCAGTTCTAGGTTGTCAAACTGGCCCTGGCTGCTAGCCTCTTTGCCCAGGAGAAACCATAGCTCTAGGAGCCTTCCTCCTATCTTAGGCCTGCAGCTGGGGAGAGCACAATTCCAGTGCCTATTGCTGAGGTCCTTTCCCCGAGTTCTGGCTGTGGAGGTCCCTACTTTGCTCCAGAACAAATAGTCCAGCCTCTGGCCCAAGACTAAAATGCTTGTATGACCATGCTTTTGGGTCACCAGAGAATGACTTTGTATGTGCCCCAGTTAAAAATGGTATCTTGTCTCAATCTCAGGTCTGGAAAAATGCCCACAGCTTTTCCCAGTGTCTTTCCCTCTCAGCATCATCAACCTTCTCCCCAAGTTAGTTCCAGGGCTTGGAAGTAACAAATTGCTCTCCCTCAATCTGGGTGGCTTGTATCCCCTGTGGAAAAGTGAGTCACAGAGGGAGGCTCTTTGCCTCTGTCACATACTGTTGTGTTATGTATTTTTTTTTAATTTTTTATTGGATTATAGGTTTTGGGGTACATGAGCAGAGCATGCAAGACAGTTGCGTAGGTACACACATGGCAGTGTGCTTTCTTTTCTTCTCCCCTTCACCCACATTTGGCATTTCTCCCCAGGCTATCCCTCCCCACCTCCCCCTCCCACTGGCCCTCCCCTTTTCCCCCCAATAGACCCCAGTGTTTAGTACTCCCCTTTCTGTGTCCATGTGTTCTCATTTTTCATCACCCACCTATGAGTGAGAATATGCGGTGTTTTGATGCTATGTTTATAAGTGCATGCAAGTTATTGATTGTTATATCTACTTTTCAGTTTGTCTTTAAATGTGTCATATAACTTCCTTTTCATATTGTTTTTAACTTTGTTTTTTTCAAATTATGAATAATGCATACTTTGATTAATAAAGAAATAATATCTTTTTTATCTCTTCAATTTAGTCTTTTTCATGATCTCTTTTCATAATTACCTTTCTGTGAAACTTGTTTAATATTTTGACTGTATTAATTTCTGTGAAATTATCTTCCTCTTTCCTGTTTTAGAAGTTATACAATTTAGCTAGATTTACTTGTGTTAATATTTTTTAAAGTATATAGAGTTAACTATGAATTAATGTTACATATATCTACCTCTCTACTTAATATAATAAGAAACTATGACAGGGCCTAATTCTTTATTGAATAAATTCATTCATTATCTTAATATTACTACTTGATATTAAATTTCTATTTAAAGGTGTTTGAAATTTCTTAATTACTTTTCTTATATTACAGTATAGAGTTAATTAAATTTATGAATTTTTAATCAAATATCTTGACTTCCTATTTTTGTTACAAGTTCTTACATTTAATAGCAATTATATTGAGTGTTTGTAGTTGATAAAAATCTTACTTTTATATATGTTATGGGTCTTCTTTATGCACATTGCGTTGTTTTACATATATATAATTTATATAATGAAATGTGTACATTTTCAATTTGAATTTGACCTTGCAAAATCTAAGATACTTTAGAAGGCAATCTGCCTTGGTCTAAATGTTACAATCATAATATATGGCATAAAAGTCTTGAAATAGCTTCAAAAATATTTTTCCCAAAGATATACTACTTATATTTTATGGCAATGGCAATTCTAATTTGAACTATGGTTTATCGATTGTTGTAAAAATATTCAAAGGATACTCTTTTGGCTGATTTAAACAAATCTAAAGAGTATATATATATATGAATATGAATGCAATATGTTTTCTACAGCAAATACCTAAAAAGTTTATTGTTTTGCCTCCAATATTTGATAGTTTAGTTGAGTATTAAAATATGTAACACACACACATACACATGTAAATTTGTAAGTTAATTCTCCTCAGCCTATTGAAGATTGTTTCTCATTGCCTTCTGGTATTTCTTGGGACTAATGGGAAGTCTTCAATTGCCCTAATGATATTGCTTTTTTCTCCAGAACTGTATACTCCAATACAGTGATAACTAGACCCATTGGTTAGTTAAATTTCAACTGCAATAAACTAATATTTTTAAAAAATACATCTCAATTTCTCAGTAGTTTCATTAATCATATTTTGAGTACTCAACAGGCATATGTGCCTAGTGACACTAGGCAATAAAGACAAGACATGTTTGTGATTGCAGAAAATTCTGTTAGACAATGTTTCCCTGGAAGCATTTAAAAAATGGCCTTTTATTCCTCTTTCTCACTCAGTAGTGAAATTCACTAAAGTAGTCAGATTTCAACTCTATTCAGTTTATAGTTTACATATTACATAGATTTCTAAAATTTTTAAATATTATGCTTTTTATTTTCAAGAATTACAATATTTTTATCTCCTAATCTGTTAAATTTCTGCCTGCATTGTTTTTAAAATGTCTTGTTTTTGCTGAATAAAGCTGATGTAACAGAATATCGTAGTCTGCATGGCTTATAAACAACACAAATGTGTTGCTCACAGTTCTGAAGCCAGGGAAGTCTAGGATTAAGGCCCTTAATGAGTGGTGAGGGCCCATATTCTGTTTTATAAATGACTATTTTCTTGCTGTTCTCACATGAGGGAAGGGACAAAGGGGCTGTCTAGTGTCTCTTTCATAAAAGCATTGATCTAATTAATGGGGGCTCCATACTCATAGCTTAATTGCCTCCCTAATGCCCCACCTCCAAATGCCATCACATTGGGGAGTAGGTTTAAATATACTAAATTTAGGGGCACACAAAAGTCTACTCCATGGCAAGCCTCATAAGATAATAATTTTAAATGCTTTCTCAGATTTTCAGAAAGGTAATATCATCAGAAGTTAACTGATTGTCCAAACTTTTACTTTCTCCCATGTCCTCGTTAAGATTATGTACATTTGTAGATTCCACATATATGTTAGATGTTTGGGTTCCATTCATTCTATGTAGGATTCTAAAAATATATTTTTGTTTTTTATTAGAGTATTTAGCCATAACCACAATTACGTTCAGTAATAAAATGCTACAAACCTCAGTGGCTTAAAATGACAATTCTTCACCATCTCTCATGGATCTACACTTCAGAAGTTGGGGGTCCAGAATCTAAAATGTGTTTGGGATGGTTCCTATGCTTAAATTTTGCTCCATGTCTACTTCACATTTCTTTCCTTTTCCTTGGACCAGCAGGTAAGGTTACACATGTTTTCATGGCAATGATGGAAACTCAAAGACATTCCACCCTAATGAGCACAGTTCATACCCTGTATCATATCTGCCAATATCTCATTGGCCTAAAGAAAATCACAAAGTCATGCACTATAGGTAGATGATGGGGAGGTGAGGAAATATATGTCTTAAGTGGTATGAGAAAGGTAGTTAATATTATTAAAGAATAAGGCAGTCTGCCAGTTCATTTTGTTCCTATTTTTGTTTATCTTTTCCTCTAGATCTGTAGTTTGTGATTGCCTTATGCATTGGGCTCCCACTTCCTACTCAAATTTTATAGTGGCATTTTGAGATTCCTGTTCTTGGTAGTATTGGTAATGTTGGCAGAACTGGTCAGTTAACCACTGAATGACTTGAATTAGTTTGTCATCCTGAGGCTCTGTCTTTCTCTTTCTGCGTCCCTAAGCCCAAAGCTTCCTCTAAAGCCCTAACTACAAGCAGTAAGTCAGCAATTTCTTAGCCTCCTTTCATAAGCAGGAGCGTATTTCAGGCTCTGGAGTCTACTTACTCTGGCACATTTTGTACCTACTAAACTTCCTGCTGCTGCTGCCTTCATGTATACCACAGGGCCTATGATTCACCCTACTCACCACTTTATATGTATTTGATACTGAACCACTTAAGACATTTTAAGGCAAGCTATGTATTTGTGGTTTTATTCTCATTATTTTATCTAGTATTATTATGTGTCTAAAGAACAGGGGAGGGAAATTGTATTTATGATAAATTGTGTTAACCTCATTGAAACTCCAATTTAAAAAGAAAACTCTAATCTTACTTAATTTACTGCTCATAGGTCTCCCTGGGACAAAGATGATCAATGTAAAGAACAGGCTTACTGAGTAGAGAGAATCTGACACCATGATCCAAGTGTTGGTGCCAGGGAAAAGCCAAGAAGTTTATGTTCCCTTATAGTTTGGCTTCATCACCAACACAATGCCAATCCTCCTAGCTGGCTTCATTTTCTATTCTCAATTAAAAGTGACCCTATGGTTAAGTGTAATATTTCTCAAAATGTAATCTTTAATGATATTTTAAAATGTGTGACTTGATTTTAATAATAATCATAAAAGTTAAAATAGCATATCCGAATTATACAACTGCTTGCTTTATAGTTAAATACCGCTATGTGATTCCAACGGACATGTTTGCATGTATGTGTACAATTGTATATGTGTGCCAAGGAAAGTCTAAATGAAGTTGGTCTAAATTTCTAAAGTAATTTGAATAGAAGAAGTCGTAGAATAATTGAAGTATCACAAGCATATGGTTTTGTCAACATACCAAGACCAAAAGGACCTGCGCATAGGACAATTAATCCTATTTTTGTAATTACCAACAATTCATTAGCACTTAGATAGGAGAACTACTAAGTAAATGCATTTTTTCATTTGTTTCTGATATTAGCAATAAATGAAATAGAACTTTATCTAATGTTATTTTCAATAATGCCCAAAGATTACCACATCTTCACATGAATGAGAATGCTTTACAACATTATCAAGTGATACATCATCAAAACTACTATGCAAGAATCTCTCAAAGATGAATTTAAATGGTACTGAAATATCCCCCTCCCTATGCCTTCTATCTTAGCCCATTTGTGTTGCTATAAAGGAATATCTGAGGCTGAGTAATTTATAGAGAAAATAGGTTTATTTGGCTCATAATTCTGCAGGCTGTACAAGAATGGTACAAGCATCTGAGGGCCTGAGAAAGCTTCCACTAACAGTGGAAGGGGAAGGAGAGAGATCACCTAGCAAGAGATGTAGCCAGAAAGACAGAAGTGGGAGGTACCAGGCTCTTTTTAACAACCAGCTCTCCTGGGAACTAACTAGGAGCAAGAATTTACCCACCCTCCCTGCAGTAAGGGCATTAATCTTCTCATGAAGGAGCTCCTCATGACCCAAACACTTTTCACTAGGTTCTACCTCCAACATTGGGGATCCAATTTCAACATGAAGTTTGGAGGGGCAAATACCCAAACTATAGAATCTTCCCACAAAAATGCATAAAATCCAGATCATTGTACATATAGAGTTCACCAAAATCTACAAGTAAGGAATACTTTCAATCTTAAAATTTTCTAGACAATAGAATAAGAAAGAAAGCTACAAAAGTTATTAATGAGGTTAATATATCCTTAATATTGAAAGAAGAGAAAGAAGAACAATAAAGGAATGGGAAACAAAAAGCCAATCTCATTCATGAGTATAGATGCAAAAATCTCAAATAAATTATTAGCAAAGTAACCTTAATAAAAGATTTAATGTGAATAACAAATATGTATATAATATATATATATATATGTATGCATACATGCATACGTAATACTTTACAACTTAGAAATAGTGAGTCACTTTTTTAACCTGATAAAAATATTTATTAAAACTTTAAAGCAAACTTTATACAAACTGATGAAGCTTTAGAAACATTCCCATTAAAGTTGAGCACCAGACAACTATGCTCATTTACACTACTAATATGCAAGAAACTGATAAAATTAGAACTATACAATGAAGATAAAATTTATACTATTAAATATAACATTACCGCTTTATATTCAATAAGACAAAATATTTCTCTCTTAATTACTGTTATTGATTTTATTTCTCTTTTGTACAATTTGTAAATTTTTGCTTTACGTATGTATAAGTGTATATATAAATATGTCTGCCTATACTTACCTAATCAATAATTATAAAAACTTAAATAATTGCTAAGGATAAATAACTTTCCTAAAAAATGTTACTTTAATAATTAAGTTTAACAAACATCATTCTAAAGGGATCATATTTGGTGATATTCCCCAGACCCCATCTTTTTAATATTTTGTTCAATAATTGTATCAATGCTTAATATTCATGAATAATTTAGATGAAGACATCAATATCTTCTTGGTCACATTTATGTATATTCAAAAGTTGATAGGGAGAGTTAAGGCTAAATGAAGAAATTAGAATTTTAAAAATCTCTTTAAGCTAGAATGCTGAGTTAAATCTCCTCAATGAGGCCGGGCGCCATGGCTCAAGCCTGTAATCCCAGCATTTTGGGAGGTTGAGGCGGGTGGATCATGAGGTCAAGAGATCAAGACCATCTGGTCAGCATGGTGTAAACCCCGTCTCTACTAAAAATACAAAAAATTAGCTGGGCATGGTGGTGCGTGCCTGTAATCCCAGCTACTCAGGAGGCTGAGGCAAGAGAATTGCTTGAACCCAGGAGGCGGAAGTTGTGGTGATCCGAGATCGTGCCATTGCACTCCAGCCTGGGTAACAAGAGCGAAACTCTGTCTCAAAAAAAAAAAAAAAAGAAATCTCTACAATGAAAATAACAAATATAATTTTCAAATTCTCTGTTAAGATTAAAATAACCTAAAAAATATAATACTTGGATTGAAAGCAATTTCTTTGCAAAGGCTTTTAAATGAACTGAACATACGTTCAATAATATTTCAATAAGAGTCTCAGCTTGTGAAGGACTCAGACACTATATCACAAATAACAGCTGATCATGTCTTAACCTGAGAAAGAAAACTTAGAAAGGGATATGCTAGCTTTCATCGTGTATTTAAAGAACCTCTTATGAAACAGGTTTTTAAACAATGTTATAAATATCATTCACAAGAATAAATCATTGACTCATATGTCTTGAGGCTGGAGGAAATCATACTGAACCTCATGCATGTTAACCAATAAATTGGATTTTCTTTTATATGCTTTATCAGAATGTGCTGTAGATAGAAACTAGATCTACCATTTTGACTGATCTGAAATATCAATTCATAGAATTTGAGAGTTTAAGACCTTATTAATTTTCACCACTTACAACGATTCAGCAGCCATAATGAGACAATTCGTCCCATCTTCGAAAACACTTATGAAAAAGGTATTCTTATCATTAAAGAAGGGAAAAAGTACCTCAGTGTAATAATCAGTTAATTCAGATAATCAGATTATCAAATATTAACTTTTTAGTGTTTGATTTTGTGGCTAGTCAGTTTGATTCACATGGTTAAATTGCTTGGGACTTGTGAGGAAATGAAAACAGCTAGCTGTGGAACTGTATTTCCTTAACTAAGAGATTCAGGAAACACTAGACTAAGGAAGAGAAGACCACCTCTTTCTGAAGGTTGAAAGAGAAATACTCAGTGTTTAACACTGCCCAGTTCAATGCAAATTTTGTAGCCAGAAAAAAATGTGGCACAAATTGCATAGTGTTTGTCACTGAGTCTCATGGCTGATGCCAATCAAAACAAAGGAAAGAAGATATATTAGGAAAGGAGGGGGTGGAGGAATATTCTCTAAATGTCTTATTCTCTAGATATTCAAGTGTAGAATAAAGGACTCCTTTCCTAACAAACAAACATCATTGGTCTTATACCATGTTGTTGCTCAGATTGCTTAGAAAGTAAAGGCCATAGTTCAAGACCTGCACTTAGCATTCTGTGACCAGAAAATGAAGTGATTTTAATATTCCATTTTCTTTGTAATGTAACATGGCTAAGAAGAAAGCATGTCATCAAGCCTGGAGCACACAAACTACCACCATTGATTCTTATCCTTAGCTAGATAATGATGTTTATTATGTTACTTTTATGATTCTACATGCTTTATTATTCCCATTTCATCATATGAAATTGAGGCAATTACTGGACTTGGATTTCATTTATCTCATTCTTCTAGTTATTAGGTTGGTGCAAAAGTAATTGTAGTTTTTGCCATTACTTTAAATGGCAAGAACAACAACTACTTTTGCACCAACCTAATAGATATTATAAATGTTCCCACTGGGATAACAACTAGATTTTGAGGCCTGTTGAAGAATTTTTTTCTTTTCTGTGACATGATGGGAGGTGAAAGGATATTGATTTGAAAGATAGCAAAGCACCTGGTATACAAAAATAAGAAAGAAGAAAAAGTTCTCTTTGTTTAAAAAAAATCATTGAACATCAATATTAGATAGATCAATGAAACAGAAAATTAATCAGGATATCCAGGACTTGAACTCAGATCTGGGACAAGTAAACTTAATAAACATTATCAGTACTGCATTATGCCTACTCACAGGTTTAAATGAAATATTGGTTGGCCATTATTAAGCACAATTATTGGCATGAAAGAGGTTTTCAATAAAGGTTAAAAATACCTTTATTTTTAGAATAAAGCAACACTCCCATTCTCTCTCCCTCTTTCTCTTTCTTCTTCTCCTTCATTCCTTTCTTTATTTTCTTTCTCTCTTTCAAAAAAAAAAAAAGAAAGAAAGAACACTTGGAAGAGTTTTGTCCTAAAGAGTCCCCTCTCCCTGCAATATGGGTTCCTACTTTGGGTTATACCAAGCTTCAATTGCTTGAATACTGACAGAGTTCTTATGTTATGTTTTACACTGTTTGTTTGAACCATGAGAAGTTAGGACTGTAAAAATAAATAAATAAATAAATAATTCTTTCCTTGTGCTTGTCTTTACAGTCCAGCAAGCTACATACAAAAATTATATGAAATGTAAACTATCTTCAAAACACCAGTCTCCATAGCCCAGGTGGCTTTTCATGCTATAAAAAACATGGCAGTTCTTAAAAAATTAGACTTTAATGGAGAATAAAATACTTCACTTTGCAATGCATGAGGTAGAGTGTAGATGGACTGACTAAAGATGTGATAAATCTATGTAATTTGTTCTGCTCTTGGAAGAAAAGCTCTCTATTGAAAGTAGAAGATATTAAGTCCCTAAACTCAGAGAATCTTCACTATTTTTCATCAAGAACAAACATAAGTAAAGGACAGAATATGGTGCTTACATCAAGAGCTGAACTATTTGTTCCTTGTTAATTGTATTGCTCATTCCATCAGCATCATTAGGCACTTTTCAAAATACTGTGGCTGAGCCTGCTTTGGTCGCATGATGTCAAAAAGAAAAATGTGAAGAGTAAAGGTGGAAGGAGAAGATAGACTCCCTGTGTCAAGCCAGAGAGAGAGAATGAGAATGGTCCCATGGTTTCAAGGTATTGAGCACTGATTATTTTTTAAATATTCCAGGCCATTTGGCAATACTTGTCCTAGCCCTACCAACTGGCTGTTGCTACCTTGCTTTTATTAAATAATAACTATATAAAGAGAAGTCCTTAAAGAGAGATGCAATGGGTCCTAGCATATTACACACCATACAGAGCCTGACATCATACAAGAGCATTATACGCCAAACAAAACACATTCCTGGACATGCAAATTTGCTTGTGGAGACTTGAATTTGTTATTTTTAATGGAATAAAACTTTTGAAAATGAGGTGACCTCTCTCATATTCATCTGCTTGCCATTTTTCTTTTGTTTTGAAGCTTTTAAGTGAATCTTGTTTTTTGTAGAATATTATCAAAGTGGAAAATATGGCAGTGAAGGAGTCAGAAGCCATGGGTCTGAATGGGGCAACATGCACCAAAATCTCTTCATGATGGAGAATTCCAACCCCTCCCCCCCCGCTTTAATGTTACCTCCCACTAATAAGAGAAAGTAGGATGTAAGGTCATTGAAAAGTTGATTCACAAGGAAACTTTTTACTTTTGGTCACTACCACATGAGTGACATGAAGTAGAAGAAGAAAGTTGGCATTCTCTGAGTGCCTTATAACTTCCACAAAACTCTTTTCCAAATGTCTGTTATGTAAATAAACTCCAATTAACTAAGATGCCATTCAATGATGCATACATCATAAACAGAGTGAGTACAGGAAAATGTCCCGTTCTGGTCCTGTGTTTCCTCATCTTGGAGGCCAAACTTTGCCCTTGAATCAGCACAAACACCTCATATCTAAATGACTCACTGTCAGATGCTGGCTCCAAGTCTATTAGATTATCATCATGTCATCTTTGTTTTTGGCAGTGTTTGAAAGCACCTCTAGCGGCTTTATTTGAACACTGTTTTCATACCTGAAAGCCTGAATCTATAAAACAAACACACAAACATTTATAGACATCTTTATATCACTTCAAATTGTTGTGATTAGTGTACACACTTTGAATATTATTACTTAATCTCCAGCTGATGTTTAAAAAGTAACACTCTGGAACAAGGCATTCTCCAAATGTTCTATTAAGGATGCTGTTTATTTATATCAGTGTATAGAAAAGTACAGCTGTACAAAACATAAATCAATGTCAAAAGTAAAAGCCATTAAAATTCATAAGGTTCATTTTCCGACATCCAGAGCAAACTGTAGCTGAGAGTTTGTCACTGACTTAACATCAGCAATAAAATTATATAACTGCTGATGTCACATTCTTTGAGGTACACTCAAAGGCATCTAAAATTTTATAGCTTAGTTTTGCTTATTTTAAACATGAACATATATTACTCTTAATTTTGTTTCTTACAATACCTAGAAGACCTGAATATAAAAACAGCATCAGAGGAGAAATAATTTGCAGTCCACAGAGTTTTAACCAACATGAAAAAATACATACATATACGTCCATTTTGCTATTGATCGGCAAACCGCAGGAATTAGTGTTGGTTTAACATCCATTAAGGGAAACAGTACTTTCTATTGCAGAATGAAGAAGGGTTGTTACTGAGTAAGGAAGAACTAAAAACCAGTCACACAGATACTGACATACTGATGGTTAGCTAATATGCTGCGTTGGCTTTCAGCTATGAAAGCTAGTGCCATTTGCCTGGTGATTTCTGAGATTTTGATTTCTTCTTAAATCTTTCTCTTGTTTGGGAGGATATTTGTTTTTCTTGTTATCTGGAAATCTTATTTTTCCCTTCAGGTTCAAATTTCCTTGAAGGTAAGGACCAAATGGCCACATCTGCATGTTCCCAAGAACCTGGGATAAACTTGTTATTGTTTTCTTAAGAGATGGAATGGTGACACTTGAGCAAACGCAGACAGTGAGTAACAATGAGCTGTTACTGTGGAGGTAGTCTAAGGTAGATCAGCACATTTTCAAGTTCAAAAAAGGGAGTAATAGCCACCACTACTTATGCTGTCACTGTGGACCAGATACAGTTCTAAACAAGTTACTCACAGAAACTCATTTAACACTTAGCAGTTTTACAAAGTAGGGACTATTTTTATTCCCATTTTACAGAAGCAGAAACTGAAACACAGGGAGGTTTTGTGGCTTGTACAAGCCACACTGCTGGTGTGTGAAACAGCTGGGATTTGAGCCAGGCATTGTGGTTTAAGAGTTCATTCTCTTAAGCACCGCTTTATATCACCTATTACCTATCTCAAAGATTCACAAATGTCCTGTATGAGGCAGGAATGATATTTTGATCCCCATGTCTTTTTCTAAGACAAAAATGTAGCATACATCCTATAATATACATATATGTCCTTGCACTGGAAAGAACTGCAGAATAAATTTTTCTTTGGGAAGATGCACATGCCATACCATTTCCCTTTCTCATGGAACTGTTAATGCTTTTATGATGGGTTTTATGTAAACACATTACACACACATACTTGAAAAGCCACGTTTACGTGGAAAAACTTAGATTGTATGTATGAAATTACCACAGTCTCACAGAGAAACTGAATTCAAGCGCCTTTCTTAAGCACATATGAGAGACGATAGAATTTTGGAGGAGAGAGAAGCCATTCACCAATGGTCATTACATAATTAGCCAAAGCAGATTTCAGGGTTTTTTTTTGTTGTTGTTGTTGTTGTTTAGTTTCTTCCACTTACTATATAGCATTCACAACATACAGCTCTGCGATTATTAATGTAGTCATAATGCTCCGTTTCTTATTCTCCTTGGCTCACATCCTCATAAAAATGACAACGAAGAGAGACTGCACAAAGCACGATTCCCTTGTACTGGGGCGCATCCTGAGGCTGCATCCTGCGCATGAGATGGACATGAAGGGAACTCAGCCCCACCAAGATCTGCCTGCATGACCAGACCCCAATGCGGGCATTAGAGACGCGCCCGTGAAATGCAGCCTAGTCTGACCGAGAACAGCGCTGTGAATACAAATGTGTCTAAAATGGCTGACTCTGTACAAGCGTAAATAAGAACCTTTCCAGCTTTTCATTTAGTCACAAGATCAGGAGGTCTCGTCACCCCAAATAGAGTAGAGAATTGAGGTAGTTTTCCAGCTGAGCCAGGCAAAGTAGGAAGATGGGGGAAGGTGACTTTCCCAGCAAAGACCTTGCTTTTTAATGCTCTTTTTAAAAGAATAGAGCTCAGACTGAACTAATCCCCCAATGAATATATGCCTTAGGAAATAACTTTTATTAATAGCTGAATATTTTCACTTTCCTATCCAGGCACCCAAATATTAGGCTTATGATAATTAGTTGCATGCATATATCATTGTGTCAAAGAAAAGGGGGATCCAGCCTTAATAGAAAGTAATTTATTAACTTTGTTCATGTCCTATAAATTTAATTTGCTATGGGTTCCTGCTCTCATTGAAGATTTCTTTTAGAAATATATTTATAAATATGAGCTTATAATATTTCTGAATAGCATATTAGTAAATACTAACAAAACAAAACATCTCTGATGCACATAATCCACAGAAACATGGTTCTGGTGACTATATGTCAGTTAGCCATGCTATTTGGTTTGTACCATTTTACTTTCAACCGGTTCATTTCTTTCCTCAAGAGAAATAGCTGAAGCTGGTTTATAATGCTCCATAAATGTTAAGCATTGATGTATTCATTTTCTGAACACAAAATAAGACAATGATTTTTTTGCCACCCTCCTTCTAAATCATACTCCCTGTTTTTAACATGGTTTTGTTGTTGTTGTTGTTGTTAGGATGCAAATTTATTTTATTCTTTTTGGAATAATAATAACAACAAAGTATAACCTTTGTATAAATATAATTTTTCTTCTCTATAATTGCACATAAAATCTCACCTACTTGGAAAGTGTAGCAAGTAGAAGAATCACTATAAATGCTGGCCTCAGGGAATCTACTATTTCTACAAGATTTAAGGCAGAAATATTCAGAGGCCACGTTACTCAAACAAGACCAACCACTTTTTGTTAGTTTCTTTATTTTTCTTTTCTACAAAATATTACCTAAAGGTAGCTCTAAGCACTAAGGGATTGAGCTTTCTATTTAGTCTACAACTGAACTAACAGGTTTTCTCTACCTGTGGGTATCAACTTGGGATTTCATTTAGTTAAGCAGCTTTAGGACCTAAAATAAAACACTCAAGGGACCAGTGAAAATGTAGATGGCAAGAAATCTGCAGACTGCAGATCTTATTTATTTATTTATTTATAAAATTCACTCTTTTTTAGGACAATTTTAGGCTTAGAGAAAAACTGTAAAGATAGTATAGAAAGTTACCAAATATTCTGCACTTAGATTCCCTTTTCTATCTGGCTCAAACCCCATCCGTGTGCCCTCTCTTTACATAAATGTAATAAAACCTAGGCATTATTATATTTCCATGTTTTCCACTCTGTCTATATGTGCTTATTCATGCTATGCCCTAATAATTACACATGTATTCTATATATGTACCCATTACATACATAACATACATACATGTATGTGTGTATTTTGTAGATAGGGCAATTGATATTTTGTATTTTACACTGAGTAATAGAAATCTATAGTACTGTCCTAATAATGCCATCCACTTGGCTTAAGAGACCAAGAAGGACATTGAGAGATGAGAGAACCCAAAGAAAGCTGGAAACTCCACATTTTGTTGGAATTTGACCCTCTAGGAGGAACTGTCAATAAGATAAAGGGTGCCACCTCTACTATGAAACCTATACCACAGCCTTTGCTCTTTGTATAACTCTGTATGTATTTCTAAGGATCCAGGATAGTGGAGCATGGTAGAAAGAATTTTGTAATATTATCAAATGGTTCAGCCTGTTATCTTTGAAATACAGAATTGGGACTAAATAATCTTTAAAATCCCTTCTCAGTCTTATTATTGGGTGGGGCAGAGGTGAAATAAGTGCTTTATATAGATAAAGAAAAATTCTCATCAATCTGGATCTTTTTGTCCTGTGCATTATCCAAAGAAAGACAAAAATATAGAATTTGTTCTAAGCCGTGCTTCTTCCAAGGTAATATAAAATTGACAAGTTTGATTAAAAAGCAAAGAGGTAGAAAATACTTAAAAGTATAAAAGGCTGTGGAGAAACATCAGAAATTTTGTCCTTAGAAAAGATAAACGTCTTTGAATAACATTTACTTAATGGATGATTTGATGTTTCTTTCATCAGAATTATTGTTTATGCAATTGTCTTTTGGCTATGCTGTTTTTATATTTCTTCAAAGATTTTTCGCCTATTGAGGCACTTTCATATGAAACATCTTTGAAGACTTTTCGGAAAATATCATGACTTACATGCAAGAGGCAATTTTAAAGATTCTCTTGCCTTTTCCTCAACCTTACTGAAGACAATAGCTCTGAGTAATATCAGCCAGAGGGTGTTCTATTTCTCCCTCACCATTTGTCTACCTTATTTTTCTATTAGGCTAATCAACAAATTCCAAAACTTTTGTTTCTGTTCCCAAGACCCTGACTATGCAACAGAGTGCATAAAAAGAGAAAACAAACCTAACTGACAAACAAAGTTACCCTGAGGATGTTTGCCCACTTTTATTTTGTCCTTAGATTGGCTTTAGGGGTCTGTAGTCTGACTTCCACAATATAGTTAGAGGCAGCAGAGGTACTGTATGCATGATTTTTACTTGTACCTATTTCCCAATTCCATCTGTTTTTAATATATTCTCTTGATAAAAATTTATCCCTTCTTTTCAGTCAGGCTTTTGCCTGATTTGATAGAGAGTCCCTCTGGCTCATGTTGAAATTGAAATGTATGATGTCTTATTGTTTGCCTATATACCCAGATGTCCAGGCATGAGTTTACTTTAATAAATGAAATATTTAAAATAAACATAACGCTTTGGGGATGCAGTTGCAAGGGACAGGATCAACCTTACTACATTAGAAATGGTCAACATAAGACAAGAAACTGCTATATCTCAAGTGCAGATCTATGGGCTTCCCTGAACATATCTCTAGTGATTTTTTTTCTCATTCCATGAACTTTTGACAGGCTCTAGGCACAAAATTATCAGTGTAATAAAGCAGCACAGCAGTGTTGAAAAGAAAGAAAAAACATAGACTTTGGGGCCAGATTTGTCAGGTTCTGGTTCTGCCATTTATAAGACCTTGGTAAGTGATTTAACCCACCTGGACTTTACTTTTCTTACCTGAATTTTAATGTGTACCTTATGGAAACATGGTAAACATGAAACCAAACAATGCACTGAAAAGATATTAGTAAGATACAGGCAATATGGTTGGCCCTAGGACTGCAATAATGAATGAGAAAGATACTGTGGCTGTCCTTATGGTATTATAGTCCCATAGGGAGGTATAATTCATAAACAGGCAATTATAATACATTGTTATCTATAGGACCTGAGGTAGGAGTATATGGGAATATAAAATAGAGATAAGAAACCCAGACCTGAGTGATTAGCAAGGTTTGTTGAATGCAGATCGTGAAAGCTAAGCTGCTAATTAAGAGAGGGTAAGGAATACCCATGTACTTATATAAAGTCCAGCACTGTGCTTTGTGCATTATAATAGTTCAATACATGACATTTCTCTTCCCCTTCCCTTTTTCTGTGTTCCCTGAAGCCCTATGAACAGATCCTATATAATGAGTTTCATTCGTTGATTTAAAAAATATTTGTTGAGCCCCAATCTACTGAGCCTTAGTGCTAGTGACTAAGGATGTGCCTGTACACAAGAAAGTGATGTTGCCCTTTGGGAGTTTACTGTCTGATGGAGTCAATACACCAAACCTAGAGACAATTACCTTTTATCTGGAATGTGTAAATAAGGCTAATCTGCTGGGTTCCTTAGAAATTACCGAGACAACATTTGAGAGCCACTCTAAGAACCACCAGTGACGGAACATGACTTAATGCACTGATGACAAAGATTTTGATCTATGTTTTAAAATTATCTATTCTAATTTGTTTAAAGAACAATGTTAAAAAGCTTAGAAATAGTAGTATCCTAGACTTCATTGCTTTCTTGGCAAGCGTCAGTAAAATTTAGCCTTTTCCTGGATTCATATTCATTCTAAGGGAAAAGTTAAAAATAAAATTAAGATAGTGGGTAACTTTTTATTATAGAACCTATTTTTTTGTTTGTTTTGTACAGATACAGACGAAAAGAAAAAGAATGACTTTTTTTGAGGAATATCTATTCTGATTTTCTAGGCATATTAATTTGCTGCAATTCACTGCAGAAGCTAATTTTTATTTTTTGGAATTAATTGAGCTGAAAGCTGGACTCCTGACAGCCTATCCCCTCTGTGGCTAGCACAGAAGCTGAAGACAGACGGCCATTTCAACTTTACTAGCCTGACATCCTGCATAATCAATGTGTGTCAACCACAAAGACTGGCTGCCTATGTTCATGCCCATTTGCAAGTTGGCTGAATGCCCACTCACAAATTGGGATGCCAGTTCCACTAGGGCACAAGTGTCAACAAAAGATCACTTCAGACAAGAAGCCTGCTCAGTTTTGCAAGAGCCATCATTTTGTTTAAGGAAACAAAGCAAAAGATTCAAGGTGGTTAATCTCATATTGCTGACAAATGGCTATTTACATCCCATCATACCTTCAGCCTCATGGGACGTTTTATTTAATGACTTAATGCAATCTTCTATATATTTTAAATTTGATCTTCAATGTCTGCATTTCAAATGAGGCAAGAAAGAGACAGTATGTCGATCCTGAGAGTCACTGGAAATGTCCATTTTCTTTATTCCCATTATATGCATTGGAGATAGAAAGAGTAAGTATAGCATTATTGTGTGCATAATGTCTCTAGACACTAATTAGAATGGTGAATAGTACACCTAACAAAATGCAAATACATTCTTTAATATTCAATTAATTCAGCAAATATTAGTAAAGTGCCAGGCACGCAGTAGGGATTGGTCTCTCTGCCTGGAGTCCCTTCTCTTTCAACCAAGCCTGCACACTTGCTGTCCTATCAATCAATCTCACTAAAGCATGGTTCCCATAGTATTAATCCCACACTCAAAATACTCTCAAGGTTTGCCGCTTATCATGAAATAATTTCAGACACTTTACAGGGTAGTAAAGACCTCTTGTTGAAGGTCCCACATATTCTGGCTAAAGTCAAAGTTTTTATTTACATAAATTCTTGTAGGCCCTCATAAAAACTAAACTGAGTATTCCAAATTTCCTCCATCTATGTCTTGACCTCATTGCATCTTTGTATTTCCCTATCCTCTCTCTAAATGCTGAAATTCTTATCATCTTGGTAAAGATCAAAAGTCCCCCCAGCTTCCTCTAATTTTTTTTCAAGCTATGTTATAAGCCAGCACCAACCAGGTGCTTTTACAAAAATTGCCTTATTTAATCCTCAATTAAAACTAAAAAAGAAGACATCATTATCCTTAATTTTCATGTAAGTAACCAAATACTGAAAGAAGCTGAGGACTCACAAGGTATCCAATTGATCATTGGCCGTGTTTACACCTGAACGCAGGCTTTCAGAGTTCAGTGATCTTCAACTATCGGGCTTCCATCTTCCTTACGGGGCCTTCCCTATCTTCATTCCTACAACATGTCCTTCTTCTGAACATTTATAACACTTAATTCATGCCATTCTTGAAATTTTAATTGCTTTATAACTTGTATTATTCAACAGTTCATTAAAGATTTAGTGAGCAACTCAATCATTTTAATGGAAACTGAGGATGATAATAATGGCAAGAAAAAAAGGAGAAGGGAAAGGAGAAAAGAACAGCTAGTCTTTTCTCATCTCAATATATGTGTCAGAGCTGTACTGAGTACTTTCATAGACTGTCACCTTGTATCAGTACAACAAACCTCCAAAGAAGGTATTATTATCTTCAAAATAAATATGAGTTACTGCCTTACATAGAAGTGGAAAAAAATTAGTTGGAGCTGAGGGAACTTTCAATTTTACCAGGATGATAAAAATTCCAACATTTAGAGAGAGGATAGAAAAATACAAGAATGCAATGAAGTCAAGGCTTAGATAGAGAAATTTTGGAATAATTAGTTTAGTTTTTGAGATAAGGAAACTGAGCCTTAAAAAGGACAAGCAAATTTTCCAAGTTTGTGTAAGTCACATAGTTATTGGGTGATGATTCAAATATATTGATTATTTAATTCATCCAACAAAATATTTGACTGCTTACTATGTGTCAGGCTCTGTTGTAAGTGCTCAGCACCAAAAAGTGAATAAAACAAGCAAAACTCAGTCTTCATGAGGAAAGTCATCATAGTAGGGAGGATCAGCCAGTGAAACTGAATATACAATATGTTAGAAGATGATAGAGGGCATGAAAGTTGAGCAGAGTAAGTTTATATATGAACACATACCTAAATGCATATTTTATGCATATATATTTTAATAACTTTTTATTACATTTCTATTGTACAAGCAATATCTAAATCTATATATAAATACTTATACCTGTATATATATATATGTAAAGGAGTTGTAGCAAATTGATTATAATTGAAGGAAAATGTGTAAGATCTCCTGAGTTCTAGGCTTGGAAATACCACAATGTCAATTTCACTGAATTTTTATAAAATTTTTCCTTTGTCTCTTGGAATGCTGGTTCTGATATGAGAAGAATAAAACTTGGTTAGCTTGCTAGAATATGAGAGATCATGAGGACGAGAGACCAGTCATTGAACTGGAGGTCATCCTAGACCAGTCAGGCTAAAGGAAGCTGACCCCAACAGCCCTGTTCATTAATGACAGATACAAAATGAGCCAAGCCCAGCTCACATGAGAAGTACTGCTTTGTTGTTCAAAAATGAGATCAGTCAAGCCCAGCTCACATGAAAAATATTGTTCAGTTGTTCTATAGACCCATGAACATTAATAAATTGTTAGTTTATGTCACTGGATTTTGAGAGGTTAGCAAAAATTGATTAATACAGGAATTTTTTTGAATATTGGAATTAGAGGAATTTTAGTATCATATCTGTTCTTTTTTATTTGCTTATATTTTCATCAATGAACATTTATTATATTTCTCAGAGAAGTTTAATAAAATTCCCAGTATTGGGAACTATAAATAATTTCTTAAAATAAATATGTATTATTTTGTAAATATATTTACACCTCTACAAATAATCATGTAGCTTCTATGGGCCAGCAGTATGCTAAATGCTGGGACTAAACAGTGAAAAACAGCTCCTTGAAAAAGTGTTATCATGGCAATGAGTGTAACCACAAAAATACATTTTTCCTACACACACACACACACACACACACACACTCGAAGCCACCTTATAGGAAACCTAATCCAGTCTTGGGGATTATAATTTAAAAATTAATTTGTAAAAAATATGTGTGGTGGGAATAATGAGGTGATGGAGATTTAGAGAATACTGAAAGACAGGCTAATATAAAAAAATAGGGAGTCGGTAAGGATGTAAAAAAAACTTTGAGTAGAGAGTAAGATATTTGAAGGAATTCATTTTAGATGACCTAGATTTCACTAAAAATTTTCAGTGAGCAGAAGTTCAAAAACAGTATATTAATAACAGTATCTGCAGAAGAATACAGAATGTGGAAGGATGGCATTTGACTAGAACTCTAGATCAAAATGTTGACAGATATTTTATGTGATTTTGTCAGTATGACTAGAAACTTTTGCAAATAAAAAAAGTTCACAAACTCAAACCATCTTTTAGAAAGACCAGGAATACACTTGAGTCCAGAGTTTGGTGCAATCATTCCCCAGTATCACCTTTTCAACATTATAAGCCCTTTCACCAACTCTTCAGCAGTCCTCTTGGTCCCTTTTCTTTTTTCTGTTTTTTTTCTGCCTCACCCTCCCCAGTGTCTCAGCTTCAGCCTGATGCTATATGTACAGTGTGCTGACACTAAGTTTCTACTTCACACTGCTGGCCCTTGAATTCAAGTTGGTTAATTATACTAGTACTGTATCTTCACCTTTTCCCAAGGAATGGAGTTTGCAGGGAGGCATATTCCTCTTCCTACTATTGCATGCCATTGGTAGCATACTTCTGAAGCAATGTTATCATAACACCCACATCGCACTTGGAAAGGGAGAGTAATGACAGGGAAGGGGAACAACAGAGATGGAGAAACAAGTATTATTCCTCCTGTGGGAACCATTAAAGTGGTCATCAGGGTGGAGCACCGTATCCTTCCATGCCTATAAAAGGAAGATTTGGGACATGTTCTTTCCTGGTTATGGGTGAATCCTCTACTTTCTATTTGCTTCTCCTTTTTGTGCCCACAGACAACATGATGAAAATGGGTGAATATCCTTTGAATAAATCATTGCTTATATTGTTGTTATCCAAAAACTGGTCTAGTCCCAGAGTGGAGTGAATTCATTTTCCCAGGTACATAATACTTATTGCATTTTTTTTCAGCTTGCATTTTATCTTTTATCATTTTCTTCTCTGTAACACAGCAGTGATAGTAATTATGAAGTGTGCCTACTCAACATTATGTCAAGGACTATTCAGAGCCAAACATGAACACTGGATGCTATGGTTTGAATGTGTCCTATCCAAAATTCATGTTGAAACCTAATACCCAACACAACAGTTTTAAGAGGGATGCCTTAGGAGATGATTAGGCCATGGATAGGATTAGCACCTTATGAAAGATCTAGAAGGAACTAGCTAAGACTGTTTTGCCCTTCCACCTTCCACCATGGGAAAATACAGCAACAAGAAACTATCTTGGCAGCGGAGAGCCTTCACCAGGCATCAGTCTGCCAGCACTTTCATCGTGGATTTCCCAGCCTCCAAAACTCTGATCTTTATAAATCACCCAGTCTCAGATATTTCATTGTAACAGCAAAAACAAACTTTCAACAAGTTATTAAACTGGGTTAACCTCGGATTCAGGTGAACAGAAAGAGAGAAGCAGAATGCATATGAACAGCAACAGAAAATGGACATCTGGACCACTTCCACTGTGGTGAGTAACCTCTGGTGATAACTGGATGCAACAGAAAATTTGAAATTGCTAGACGTTCCATTGGTACCTGTAAACCCTACGTTGGCATAAGGCACAAGAGAGTTGTACCAACCAAACAACAACAATCAAAGGGGGGTTGGAAGGTGGATTAACTGAAAGTGTTGACTCACGCCTGTAATCCCAGCACTTTGGGAGGCCTAGGCGGGTGGATCACGAGGTCAAGAGATCGAGACCATCCTGGTCAACGTGGTGAAACCCCGTCTCTACTAAAAATACAGAAAATTAGCTGGGCATGGTGGCACATGCCTGTAATCCCAGCTACTCAGGAGGCTGAGGCAAGAGAATTGCTTGAACCCAGGAGGCAGAGGTTGCAGTGAGCCGAGATCGTGCCATTGCACTCCAGCCTGGGTAACAAAAGCAAAACTCCGTCTCAAAAAAAAAAAAAAAGACGACTTGTATTAAGAGCTGGGTGACCACGAAGAAGAAACCTAACTAGTGGTGATGGATTCACTTTTTTTAGGGCTGTTCAATGGGAAAGAAGCTCCAAAGAACTCTTGAACACTTACAGTTATACAATAAGATTGACAAATATGAAGACTGGGTGAAATGGCTCATTCTTTTCATCTCAGCACTTTGGGAGGCTGAGGTGGGGAAACTGTTTGAGTGCTGGAGTTTGAGACCACCCTGGGCAACATAGTGAAACTCATTCTCTTTAACAAAATAAGAATTAGCCAAGGATGGTGGTGCATGCCTGTAGTCCCAGCTACTCAGGAGGCTGCAGTGAGCCATGTTTGTACCCTCCAGCCTCAGCAACAGAGAGAGGCCCTTTCTCCAAAAAAAAAAAAATGACAAATATTAGATTTAATCCCATTGGCAAAATGGGATCCTAAGTATAAGTACAAGCAGTTTCATTTTACTATTCTCTCTACTATTCTGTGCTTGAAAGTTTTCACAAAATGTAAATGAAAAATCGACAAATTATTGATAAATAATAGCTAACAATAGCAAAGAAAATCTGTCAGTTTCCAAGTGTTCTCAGTGGATCGTCAGGTGAACAGATGTATTCTTCAAGTCCCCACTGAAGTGATAATTTTTTTCTTAAAGTAATAAACATTGAGAAATAAACAAAAGCAGCCCCATTTTGAGTGGGCCCACTTCTATAAAAGAATATCGTTCCCTTTTCTTTTCTGGATAACTACAGAGTATTGATATATATATACATTCAGTTGTAAATCTGCTTTATGAAGACCTTTCTCATCATCTGAACTCGAAATATTTAGCTGCCTTCAGGATGTCAAAAATAAGTGAAACTGTATGTCTCAGTGTCTTGACTCACAGGATGCCCAGAAGTAGCCCTAGAGGGGAATATGGTACAAGATAGAATTATAGAAAGAGTGCTTCATTTCCAGGAGTAACTGGAGGGGTTTTTAATACATTTTAGCATAGTCTCTGCAAATATATTCATATTTTTTACCATAAAGAAATAGTGTGAGCAATATTGGTTTTCAGATGAGCTCTCTATGAAATTAATCTCTTAGCTTTTTAGAAACCTACCATGAGAGGTCTGCTTCCTTGTTTTAATTTGTGATCTTTCCTGAGACATTTATACAGAATGTAACTCACTTGTGTACAGTTATATGGGGTGATAAAGAAAGGATTGTTACACAACTAGGTATAATTTTGCATCCACTAAGTCAAAAGGTGAGACATTTCAGATTGCTGACAAATTCATCATTGCTCCTGACATAGTACATCGTTTGAATAAGAAGCCTCATTTTGCTTCAAACTCTTTAAAAAATTGAAAAAGGAGTTAGCAAGACCAAAGCAAATATTAATTCTCTTTTGTTTCAAATCTTTTTCAGGTGTATATTGATTGGAAGCCAACTCAGCAATTTAATTAGAAATACAAGATTTTCTCTTTCCCTTAGGTTCAGATAAAATTTACCATTTTTTTCCTTTGTATTTACTTATGCTGAAACTATAAACATCAGCAAAGGCCTGAACTCCCAGGTATCCTTTAATTTAATTCTGGAGTAGTTATGATCTAAACATTAGAGATAATAACCCAGCTACCCTGCTCCACTTCAACTTGCCCCAGGGCAAATAATTGGTGACAGGGCAAATAACTGGTGAGAATGTGTGGACAAGGGGAATAAATAAAGCCGAAACCCCACAGACGCCACAACCATCTCCACTCTCAGTCATTTACCAGTATTTTTTTAGAAAATCTACCTGAGGAATGCTGAATGAGGCTTTTAGAATAATTTCTATTCATCAGTTCCAATAGGCCATTTTTGTTTCTTTGTAAACACAATTCCATTTTTTTAGAACTCTTAATTTACAAAAAGTAAAGGGAAAAATGTTGGTGAAATGAACTCAAACAGATAATTTTGAAACAAAATATAAAAACATATTTGATTGTATTGGGTGTACTCTTACTAAAACTGGGCTAATTACTATGTGTTTTTGTTCAAAGGCAAAACATTTTATTTATCATAGCCTAGGCATTCATAAATAGTAGAGCAGTGAACATACGTATCCAGTGACTTGAAATGGCACGAGGAACTCATGGTCAAGGAAGGCAAGGGACTCTTGGGTTGCTGCCAGTAGGAGCCTGTGAAAGGCCTAAAACTACATTGATACCTGGACTTTTGCATCCCTTGGATTGACCACAGCCAGATAAAAGCATATGACTATCCACAGCAGTCAGGCCAAGAGACCAGAAAATGAGAAGCTTCCAAGTACAAATTGTACTCATTTATTTAATCCAGTAAGCCAATCAGACTGTAATATGTAGTGTATCTTTATTACTTCCAGATGCACATGTGTTCTTCCCCATGGTGACAACATGATGTCTGATCACTGAGGGTTCCAGTCTAGTGATTGTTTCTTGCTTGTGGTAAACAGTAAATGCTTAAGACTTTTTCACCAGCAAGTACAAAGAGGAAAAAAGGACATTACTCAGAATCTTACAACACATTAAATATTAATTCTTAGCCTCTTGGTTAAGAAAGCAGACTCTGAAACCACATTTCCTGGTACCAAATCAGAACTCCAAAATGTCTTAGTTAACAGTTAACAGTGTTATTAACTACGTGTTACTAATAGCTAACATTTAGTTAACACCTAAGCAAGTTAACTAAGGTCTCTTTGTCCCAGCTTCCTCATCTCTACAGCAGGAAAAGTCCTATAAATAAATGACACAGGATTGTTGTGTGGGATAAACGAGTATTAAAAACAAACCCCTTAGAATAGTGCTGGACTTACAGGAAAATTTCAATAATAACCTTTATGGTTATTGCAAATTCTACTAATCACTTTTGGTTCTCCAGCCTCTTCTTTTCAGATATCAAATGAGGGAGGTAAAAATGTATGAGACCTCCTTCCCCAGCAAAGATGAATTTCACAAACTTCAAAAGATCTGATCTTTGACAAACCTGACAAAAACAAGCAATGGGGAAAGGATTCCCTTCTTAATAAATAACGTTGGGAAAACTGTCTGGTCATATGCAGAAAACTGAAACTGGACCCCTTCTTTACACATTATATAAAAATTAACTGAAGATGGATTAAACAATTAAACATAAGAACTAAAATCATAAAAATCCTAGAAGAAAACCTAGGCAATACCATTCAGGACATGGGCATAGGCAAAGACTTCATGACTAAAACACCAAAATCAATGGCAACAAAAGCCAAAATTGACAAATAATCTAATTAAAGTAAAGAGCATCTGCACAGCAAAAAAAAAAAAACCTGTCCTCAGGAGTGAACAAGCAACCTATAGAATGGCAGAAAACTTTTGCAATCCATCCATCTGACAAAGGGCTAATATTCAGAATCTACGAAGAACTTAAACCAATTTACAAGAAAAAACCAACAACGCCATCAAAAAGTAGGTAAAGGATGTGGAAAGACATTTCTCAAAAGAAGACATTCATGCAGCCAACAAACATATGAAAAAAAGCTCATCATCATTGGTCGTTAGAGAAATGCAAATCAAAACCACAATGAGATACCATCTCACACCAGTTAGAATGTCAATCATTAAAAGGTCAGAAAACAATAGATGCTGGAGAGGATGTAGAGAAATAGGAACACTTTTACACTGTTGATGGGAATGTAAATTAGTTCAACCATTGTAGAAGAGAGTGTGGCAATTCCTCAAGGATCTAGAACCAGAAATACCATTTGACTCAGCAATCCCATTACTGGGTATATACCCAAAGGAATACTCAAAGGACTATAAGTCATTCTATTATAAAGACACATGCACATGTATGTTTATTATGGCACTGTTCACAATAGCAAAGACTTGGAACCAACCCAAATGCCCATCAATGATAGACTGGACAAAGAAAATGTGGCACATATACACCAAGGAATACTATTCAGCCATAAAAAATGATGAGTTCATGTCCTTTGCAGGGACATGGATGAGGCTGGAAACCATAATTCTCAGCAAACTAACCCAGATACAGAAAACCAAACACCGCATGTTCTCACTCATAAGTGGGAGTTGAACGATAAGAACACAGGGACACAGGAAGGGGAACATCACACACTGGGGCCTGTCAGGGTATGGGGGCTAGGGGAGGGATATCATTAGGGGAAATACCTAATGTAGATGATGGGTTGATGGGTGCAGCGAACCACTATGGCACATGTATACCTATGAAACAAACCTGCACGTTCTGCACATGTATTGGAATGGATATCACAGTTCTTCAGGATGAGACATGAAGCAAAAGAGCCTAAGAAATAATAGAGACTTGAAAAAGCACAAAGAAAGCCTCAGGGAGCAGAGAAGCCTGGAGGAAGAGAAAGAAAGAGAGAGAGAGATATCTTGAGTGCCAGCAGAAATTAGAAAATAATATAAGGAGCGAAACAACTCCCTATCTAGGAGCAACATGTAAGGAAACCTGAACCATTCACACAGCACCAAAGCAAAGGTAGTTATCATTTTTGTTTGTCTATTTGCAAGACAGTTTTTTTCTTTTCTTTTGGTATGAGTGAGAGTGGGAAGGGGTGAAGCAAATTATTATCTTTTTTTTTACTCTTACTTATTTCTGTTTGAGAATTTGCTCCCCATTGTAATTCTTCAAAAAAATAATGGCCACCCTCCCCCAACCGCCCCCCCCTAAAAAAAATTCCCAAACCTGAAGAATGTTTGCAATCGACATGTGGACAAGACAATAGAAGAAACAGCACAGGAGGCTACAAAGCTGGAATTTCTCTGTTATTAAGTCATAACTTATAGTGTAAATGAAAATTGAGCTCACATTGCTCTTTCTCTGCTAGTTATTTTCTGGAAAGCACTAGGGCAGGGACTTTTAGCAACTAGCTTTTTTTGCAATGTCAGATAATATTCAAAGTTTATTATTATTTGCTTTACTTTTCTGTTGAAAAATAACCAATGATATTTACATCCTTCCAAATATCTCAGAGAACATCTGGAATTCTGCAAAATATGACAAAATGCACAATAAACCCAGAAAACTTCCCTAAACTGAATTAAGCCTCTCCACTCCTATAACTACTGTTTACAAAATCTGACTTTCAGCCAGACATAGCATTTCTTCTCATTTGTTTTTCCTTAAAAGAAAAAGGTAGAATACCTTTAGCAAGTGTGTTCTACATGTTTTGAAACAGAATTCCAGATAAATTCTCATGAACCTGTAAACATTTCACATGTTGACTGACCTAGCATTTCACCCATGACTAATGGGTTCTCTACAGTTCATTTGTAGCTGTTCTGTAGTTAAATTAATACTAACTACAAACTTAGCAGTTACTGGTAATGGCACATTATCTCTTATCTACCATGCCCTCAATACCTTTGAAAATCTTACACACTGAATAGAATTATGTAAGAGATTCAGGACTCTAGCTCCAGCAAGTATGCATTCAATTGTCTGAATTATGCCCTAATTCTCTTTCTTTCCTAATGCTCTATAAATACTCCATCTCTGTGAAACCAATCATTTTTAAAAATACAATTGAAAAGACATGTGAGGAATATTCTGGATTTGTGTAGTTAAATAAAATACTTCTCCTTAACATCCTGCATTCTTTCATCAAGAAATTTATTTAGTCAAAATAAAATTTTACATTACTAACTCCCTCAGCAAAAAAACTGCTTTTAGATCCCCAAAGTGACTTTTACTACCTATTTTTAAAAATACTCCTTGACATGATAAAAACTATATCTCAAAGGAGCAAGGGCAAATTAGCCTTTGATTAGAAAGCAAATTATTCATCATTCTTTTTTAAATGATCTTCTGTAAGTAATGATTAATGTGTACATCAAGATTTTTAATGCTTCTAATGTCTATTTCTTTACAATAATAATCTGAAACATATATTTTTATAGTTATTTTTATCCATTGAATCCACTGTGTCCCAAACACTGTATGAGGCATGGAGTCTCAAAAATTGAATAAGATCCAGTCTTGGCATTGTTGAGTTTCCAGTATCACAGGAGAAAGAAAGAAATCAACCATCACCATATGCTTTGATTAATTCTATGCTAAGGGAACATGTGGGACATCATAGAAGTGGGGCACGCAGTTCAGTTTCAGGAATAAGTGGGGGTGATTCAGGTCAGTTATACAGTCAACAATTACTCAGCACTCACAAAAATATTTTCCAGGAAACATGTTCGTTGAGCAAAGCCCAGCAGGCTCCTGTGTAGTTACCTACATAAAAAGATAACTATATTGATAATGTGGAAGTAAAGAAATTGAGAGAAAATTGTATGCAAAGTCATGGATAGGAGAATATGCTATGTTTAGGAAACACTAAACTTACTATCATGGCTGGATAATAAAGTAGTATATACAAGAAGGGTCACTGTATGCGTGTACTTTGATGTCATCCTAAGGATTCTGAAGTTCACTCTGAAGGAGAAGGTCCAGACATGCCAGTTGTCAATTTATTGCTCTTCAGCTCCAAATCCACCCTTCTTTGCCCTGCTTGTGATATTGGAGTATTTTTCTTAAGCCATATTAGTAGAGGATGCTCGAGGGTGCTAGAGGGCCTCTGCTTCCACATTCTGGTGTACATTTTTATGGCAGGATTCTGAGTACTTCTGAGAATAGCTGTCTATAGAGTTTAGCCAGAACAACATCTTGCAAAATTCTCTACCATGCAGAGGACCATGTATCAGTCATTGTAGAGGCACAGGACCTCTTCCAGATAGGTTCCTATTCTACTTCAATCTTCTTAGCAGTGGTTACTCCCTAGCCTCACTAGATCTCCTAGTCCAGTAACGGTAATCCTCTATCTTGGTTAATAAATCTTAATATGAGACTATTTTGTTCAAATTATTGTGTTTATGTTTCCTAATTAGATC
Organism: Callithrix jacchus; assembly: GCF_049354715.1. Taxonomy (NCBI): domain Eukaryota; kingdom Metazoa; phylum Chordata; class Mammalia; order Primates; family Cebidae; genus Callithrix; species Callithrix jacchus. The sequence continues at coordinate 60,501,118 of NC_133509.1, forward strand.
CTTAAGTGACTCAGAATTGGTGCTGAGAAGTCCCAGGAGATAGACCCACAAAGATATGATTTGGGAATTGGTTTGATTTTGCTTATGATCTTGAGCTGAGTGCTGAGCTCGTCAACAATGGGAAGTGGATGTTACTAATCTATGGCATGCAGTGGCATCACAAGTACTCATGATGTCACCTGTGGTTGCTTGTGATGTGGTGCCAACTGAAGCATGTGCTTTGGGAGTCCAAATGACTGCAGCACTTGACCCTATGACAGTAATCCAAGGATTACTAAAGAACTAGGGTATGGGATAAATTCTCCTGAGCGCACTAGAGTGATTACAGAAAGACAACGACAAGCTCAGATCCTTTAACTGTCAGTCAAGTCAAGGTTTGAGCAACAGAATCTTTTCTTAATTACAGCTATTAGATGTTATTACTGAAAATCAAAAGTAACATTTATTTGTGCATGGTTCTATTATTATTGTTATTTACAAGAACAGCTGAATTCACAGTATCACAAATTTCTTTTGTGAATGTTAGGACATTTGTTGGGAAAGTATAGGACCTTGAAAGTCTGACTGAGGATAGATATATGGTTGGACTCAAATGAAACTGACATTCTCAAATCCCAAATCTCTTTGAATCTTCTCTGCCAGTGAAAGTAATTGCCCTACATTGTCTGAGGAGACTAACTTTTCTCTGCTTAAAATCCCTGTGATAATCCCACCTGGGTCAGATATATTAAACAGGGACACTCATTCTCCTAAATATTTTTCACCTTTCAAATTCCTCATGCTGCCAATGAACCCACAACTAGGTTGAAATCTCAGTATGCTCAAGGGGGGACAGGTACATACTATGATCCAGGAGAAAGTAGCTTACATACCCAACAAATTACTGCACTTCGTTTATGTATATTTTCAGAAACCTGAAGTGTATGTAGATTCTAAGGGTGTTAGATAAGACCAAGGAGAGGAAAAGGTAATCTGGGTAAAAAGCAGGATCTGGCTGAATTCATTGATATATCTATACTTACCAGAGACTATGGATTTAATGTGTTAGCTATCAAGCTGAAGGTGGCTCTAACAGCTTAATTGGCTGGTTAGCTAAAATTTGGACTCTTAATGATCAGCTGTTCATGAGCTCAGACTACTCTAGCATAAAGTACAGGAGGGAATCCAAAATCTTGAGGATATATGTACAACCTGAACACCTATCCCCACCTACATTCCACAGGAAGACCCAGGAAACACTTCTTCACTAAGGTATTGAGAAATACATTAGAAAAGAGAGACTCTGTATCATTTAAAACTCCATGGTTGTTCTTTTTTATGGCATAGGTATGACCTAGGGGTGGGACTCTGATTAATACCGCAAGTAGCCTGATTAAAGTCAAGTCTTGGTGAAGATATTGGCATAAGAAAGTAGGAGAGGATGTAAATGATAATATTAGAAATAAATGAAATAGCACGTTAGGCCTGTAATGCAAGTGAAAAATTTACAAAAGCTTAATTGAACTAAAGTAGGAAAAGTGAGGATGGAAAGAAAGATATGAGTGCAGAAAGTCTGCTACTTAGACTTCCATCTAACATAGGGAATGAGAGAGTCCAAACTAATTCCACTTTTCTCATTCTCATTGGATGATGATAGGAATCATGTTATAATTCAGAATAATTTGAAATGAAAGTAGTGGAGGGTTTTTTTTAAGGAAATTTGTTTTGGGATATTTTGGGTTTACAAATTTAGGTAGAGGTAAGCAATTGTGCAACCAGATCTGGACCACAAGAGAGCAATCTGAGCTCAAAAACAAGTTGTAAGCATAATTACTGTGTAAGTCAAAGCCTTAGATAGATAGATGTGAGATAGTTTGCATAGATTATGTAGAAAGAAGAGAAGAGAGGGCAGAGAAGAAACCCCAAGGAAACTTGTATTTAACAGGTGAGTGGAGGAAGAAAGAAACAAGAAATATGGAGAAGGGGCAACCAGAAATGTATTGAAGAAACATGAGAGAGCTCAACAAGAGGTCACCAACAGTGAAAACACCACAGAGACACCTTGAAAGAATATTGATGACCTTAGCAGATCACAGAGGACTGGAGACTGAAGACAGATTTTAACAGGTGAGAAGTGATCAGAAGGTGAAGAAGTGGAGGTGCTGTGGCAGACACTGTTTGACTACATTGAAACTATTTTCAACCCTCTTCTCCTTTACCCATCTCCACACTATAAGCTATAACACCCAATATCTATATTCAGAATCTCCTCTGCAAATAGGGATCACTACTTATAGGCAATAAACTCTAAAGAGAAATCTGCTGTGAGTCTTTAGGGAGATTCATTTTTTTATATTAAATAAAGATAGTCACTGACGGGGAAAGGGGACAAGGTATGGAGGGTGAAGAGCACTGGTTCTATTCCTACTTATGTATATGAATTCAGTTGTGCTGCTGATGCTGCAGCAGCTGTACTGGCATTATGAGGTAACAAATCTACATTTTAAAGCAATCGTATTGAGGATGATAAAATTGTAAGATGAAAAAAGACCTTAAGGACACAAGAGGCCAATACCAGCAAAAATTTAACTCCAGATTTTTTTGTTTGGTGAAAAGAATAAACCCTCATTTATTTGTGCCTTGGTTGTTCAGGTTTTTGACTATTTGTAGTACAAAGCGTTCCTAGAGATTCTCTTAAAAATATTTTTTTGAGGGAATAAACAGGATAGTGACTGGGACATAGGATTTGAAATTTACAGGAAGTTGTTTTGTTTTGTTTTGTTTTGTTTGAAGATTTGGGTATTTGTTTACATTTTATTTTTCATTTTAGGAAGAAAAAAATCTGCACTAACTTGTAAGGTGAAGAGAAGGAATCAACAGACAGGAAGAAATGAATGTATAGGAAAGCAAGATATGCATGATGAAGAAAAGTCCTAGATAAGACTAAGTGATGGACAGTACAGGTAAAGAGATTAGCCTCACAAAGACTAAGAGAATTTTCTCTTCCTCTAGGGGAACAAGACAAATTTGGGAAAAGAGTTGGGAAGAAGGGCAAAGGGAAGCTGAGAGAATTGTCATTTTTATTACCCTGTCATAGTTCTCAGGTCAGCCAACCTTGCTATTCAGTTCTACTCAACTAGCCTAGAAAGTCTTTTCCACTCTGCCCAAGATCCAAACAAGCTCCAAAAAATCAAATCTCAGTTAGACTAGGGATGGATTAATTTCTCTTACCTCCCTCCTTCCCACAAGTTACTTTGTAGTTTAGTACAGGATTTAGTACAAAAGAATAAATATATGACTAGAAATGAAGGCAGGCATAGGGAAAAGTAATTTCAAGGACCTTCAGTCCAGGCCTGTAATAGGCAGTGACCTACTTACCCTGCAGGTAAGATGAGTCTTGCCAAAATACTCAGCATGTGCTTCTGTACTGTCCAGGAATTTAGAAAGGTGATGTGAGATCCCTGGGCAAAAGATGCAGTGTCAGAACAAGTTTGACTTTCATTATTTGTAACTCTGGGTTATCTTTGGCTGCAGTGATTTAGTATTTTAAAATAAAATACTATGTAAAAATAAAATAAAATAAAAATCTTGACTTTTTGTCTACAACGAATGTGGGAGCAAAATGTCAGCTACTGCTGAACTTTGCTGCTCACCTCAATTGAGTCACTAAGTTTACACACTACTTATTGACCTTCAGGTTTAGCAATTGCAAAGACTGATTTGATCAAAGATGGAACAAACTGTCTTATATTCTGACCTCTAGCAGTCGCTTTGCCTCTTTTTAGATTTTTTAGCATCATAGCAAACGGCCCAGTCTTTCACATAGCTGGCAAGTTCTCCATTGTAATTCTCAGGATCAGGTTTAAAAACAATGGAAATCTTTAAGCCTCCCTTCTTGGCTGGTAAAGAACTTTTAGGGTACTAGAATCACTGCTGCCATTCACCCTCCTATCTCTGGAATTGGCTTCAAAGGACTCTGTAGCCTCACATTAAATAGGTCTTAATATATAGCTGTGGTAAGAGGGTTCATATGATCTTATGAATTATTATTCCTGGCTGGGCTGTTTCTAAGCCAATTCAAGGGCATACTGTACTTTAGAGAGCCAAAAGCTCATACCTTAAAAGTCTACCCATTCCATTCAATTCTAAGCATTATTCAGCACTTATAAAGAAAAAGAAAGTAGTGATGACTCTTGATACCCTTATTATAAACTCCAAGGAACAAGACGGTGTTTGGCCCCATTTTAAGAAGGCAAAGAAAAGGCTGTCAAGTGCTGATTAGTAAGTTAACTTTCTTAGATATAATGCCAGACCCATCACAACCTCCCCTGTACAAGAAGGAGAAAGGCCAGCATGTGATATAAGAAAGTTTTACTGAAAGGGGGTGTGGCTATTACTAAGCACTGATCATACTGAACTTTGCCTGAGCCCTGTGCTCCTGGAAAATAGCTGTTGTCAAGAAGTGCTCCCACGGTTTTGTGTTCTAGGAAATGGCTTCCTCTAAAGAAACACCCTTTCCAGGATGACTTAGAGAAGACTTACAGATGACCACCCGGTTTACCAATGACAAGGATAGACCCTTGTCATCCAAGACCCTTTAAATTCCCATTCTTGTTACCTGAACTGTTTGTACTGTTTGTCCTCACTGGCCAATCTGAACAAAATATCCAGTAGGCTGCATAATTTCAACTTTCAGGCTTCTCTCCTCCCCTCAGGACCCTGAATTTTGAGCTACCCACAGTTTGTGCCTGCATGGAAATGTGGAACACCACCTCCTAGGAGACCCTCTTCTGAAAATTAGCTCACCTTAAATGCATTCTCCAATCAACTCTCCAGTCGCATTGCCCTGCCACGGTCCTCATTTATTCCTCCCTTTAAAAAATCCTTGTCCACATGACCTTCAAGGTGCTGAGAGACCATCTTGACTGAGCATTTTCCCTATTGCTTAAGCCCCATCCTGCTCTTGCAAAGGTCCCTCTTTCCCATTGCAGTAATTGTTTCAAATAGTCTCTTCTTACTACCTCCAGATTTGTTTTTATTTGACAAGACTTAGTTTAGTTGGCTTCATAGAGAGGAGTCTTTCTTTATAGAGAGGTGGTTAATTGGCAACCATGTTGCTAAACTAAAATCTTGGGGCCCAGAAAGGTGAATGATCTCCTAAATTTGGGGTCCAGAAAGGTGAATAATCTGATGGAGCATACTCTACCTCAAACCTCAAAGAACTTTGCTGTCTGATATAATTTGTGACTAACTTTGTACTGAAAAAGATAGTACAATATAACCTGCGCATGTTATGAAGTTGTCACATAATACAAAGCAGGGGGAGTGAGGAGATGATGTGATAAAGTGTGTCACTTAGCAGGGCAGCATGATATAGAAAGAACCATTCCTGGCCTGCAGATCAGGCACCCTGCATTCCTTTCCTGCATCTATTAAATGACCTTTGGAAGATGACTTATTCTCTTTGGGACTTCTGTAATTTTATCTGTAAAATGAGGGGATTGAACTTCATGATCTCTAACCTCCTTTCCTGCTCTAGAAGTCTATGATTCTAAAACAATTTAGAGTAAATCATAAAGACAAACCTTCAGGCAGTCAGATCAGCAAAGGTGACTGCAAAGAGGGCTACATGGTGTTATGGCCAGGGCCATAATGAGATTTGTAATTAAATATAACAACATGGGGTCATAATCAGATCTCATGCTTCAGAAACCACATTAATCATGATAGGGATCAGGTAGGTCACTCTCCCCAGAACGCAATGGGGACCTTGAAAAGGAAAGTGAAATGTCCCTTTCCCTCTCCAGCACCAAGCAGTATACTTTAGAGGGAGAAAGCCTGGGCTGGGCCAGAGACTTGAGCTTTAATTTTGTACTGCACTTTAGCTTCCACCTCAGCAAAATAAGAAATTTAGCTCTACACTCTCAAATTTCCCCCAACTATCTGAAACAAAGAGGAAACTATTGCCCCCGAAGGCTGCCAAAACATGTCAAGTTTCTATTTTCTTAAAAATTGAGTTAGGTATTTACTCCTACTCCATATTCCGAGTCTGTCTCAAACATAAAATATTTAAAATAATTTGTCACACTATAAAACTAATAACCCATAAAGACTGTAAATTTTGTCTTGCAACCTCAAGACACCGCAGTGAGGCGGGTGGTAGTGATCTGCGAAGAATAGGCATGGGGTACCTGGCTAGACCCTTCTAGAACTGATATTCTATGAGGCTTAGGTATATTCTTGCTTTTTTACCGATCTGTCTTTTATTAGATCATAAACTCTGGTGTGTGGAGGGGGGTCGTGGTGGGGGGCATTGGGACAACAGGTATTGGTTAGGATGTAAAGGGAGCAACCCTGGGAGAGTGAACGCCAGGAAGAAGGCGTTTATAATGAAAATGTTGATTCCTAGGAGAAGGGAAAAAGAAGGAAAAGCAGACACAGTGAGGCTTCAGACTCCTTGGAGCTCAGATCAAATGTATCAGATCCGACAAGCCTGAGGCCAGCCCTGAAGGACAGAGACAATACGATGGTGCAGCCTAATAAATGCCTCAAAACCTGCTCTGTCTCATTCAAAACTAGCATTTTACACAAGGCAGTTCCATCTATATTTAAAATGATGTGATTTGGACACATTTAATTCTGCATTCCCATACTCATACCATTAATAAGGCCACTTGGATGGTTCAGGGTGAGCTACAGCTAAGATCTAGCCCTGCAACTACCTAGGTCTGTACCCATATATTGAAAGACTCTGAACTTACTACAAAAGTGAAGTGGTTGATCATTGAGCTGCCCTTCCAAAGGTCATCCCAGTGTACCCTATGATCTTCCCAACCAATTCTCCCTGCTTCCAAGACTATTACAGCATATACCCCTTCAAATCACAAACTTACTTAGGACCCACCTCAAGATAGAGAAATGAAATTGAGCACGGTACGGTTCCTGTCCTCACGGAAAATACAGAAAGTTGAACAGCTGATTACAATGCAGTTCAATTTCATAGATGTATAAACTCCTTCTACTCTTGCCTTAACTCTGGAGCAGAATTAGCAAAAACAAGATTCTTCTGGATGCTTGCTTCTCTGAGAAGGTGGATGCTAATTTAGATTCAACCTGAAGCTCTTGGAGTGACCCCAGTACCTTATGACTGTGAAGTCTACTTCAAACTGCCACAAACTAGACATCATAAAGATACTTGGGAGCACTGCGGTCTATTGATAATTTGATATCCATTGGTTGAAATATTTTAAATAATCCTTGTACTACTTGAGCGTGTACAATATTGTTCAGAAATTGGTTCAGTAAAAAAATTGACATAAAGTCATCTCTGCCTCCCAGACCTTAAGGTCAGGATTCAGCAAATTCAGCCTTCCAGAAGAGCCTTTAAGTTTGAAGAAAAAATACTACCAAATCTAGTGAAAACAGCTATTGTAAAGATTACAGTCTCCTGAGATGCATCGATATAATATTACATACTGTATTGGATAATCTTGGTATTTTCCTAGGTGGAACAGGCAGAATCATGGTCCCCCAAAGATATTCATAACTTAATCCTTGCAACTTGTGAATACACTATGATACTTGACAAAGCGGAATGGAGATGACAGAGGGAATTAAAGTTTCTACTCAGCTAACCTTGAGATGGAGTGATTTTCCTAGATTATCTGCTGAGACCATCATAATTACAATGTATAAGTGGAAGAGGGTGGCAGAAAAAAGGAGAACTAAAGAAATAGACACACGGAAAGCCAATATTGCTGGCTTTGAAGGTGGAAATGGAAGATAAAGAATCAAGTAATGTGGGTAGCTCCCAGAAGCCAAGGAATAGGTTCTTCCCCAGTGCCTCCAGTTAGATCAGAAGACCCATTTCAAACTTCTCAGCTCCAGAACTGTGAGTTAGTAAATTAGTGTTATTTACAGCCATTAAGTTTGTGGTACCTTGTTACAGCATCCATACCAAATGAATATACTAGTTACATGGAATAGAGAGAAAAGCAATTGAAGCAGCCAACAACAGCTCAGGTAGAGAATAGGGAGTCATAGAAACCAGAAGCAGACCCACAGATGGCTGGAAAGATTGCCTAAAGAGAGAAGGGAGGAAAACCACCAATTAGGAGAAAATTGTACTGTGGGGAGACCACAAACCACAAGAGCCCTGAGAGAGAGGAATGTGGAACCACAAAGCAGTCAACCACAGAGCTATGGGAGTTCCTGAAAAACCAAACCAGTCCTGGGCTACAACAACTGCTTCTGAAGGCATAATTTAATTCAAAGGTTGACTGTCTTATGTTTCTAAAACTGACCAAGTCAACGTAAAAATGTTTAAGTGCATTCTGTATGTTCTTAGAAGGAAGGAAACTGTAGACTATTTGGAATTATTTTCTCTTAGTTGCCAGAGCCAGCAGTGTTTTTATGTATTATGCATGTTAGCATGACTATGATTCCCCATCTTTTTTTCTGCCCTAAGCCAATTGCATGCATAAAAGCCAAACATTATCAATAAGTTATTCTTCGCGTGGGAACCCAGTAGGAAAAAAAAAGTAAATTCAAATGTCTGTGAAGATGAGGGCATGTATAGCTTGAAAAATATCCTTTTGTTTCCATGACATCACTTTTTCTTAGTCATCTCTTTTCCACACTGACCACATCTCATTTTTCCTCCCCAGTTTCCTTTACTCATTACATTATGGTTCTCCCAGGTTTACTATCTCCATTTTTTCCCCTCCTTTTTCTTGCTATATGCTATGTAAAATCCACCAAGCTGGTGGCTTTCATGACCTTCCAGATGACAGTGTTCCCAAGCCTTATCCCTAACTCATAATTTTCTTCTGAGTCACTGATCTGCATTTCAAGAATTTGAATGCCCAGTAACATGAAAAACTCAAAATGTGTCTAAATAATTTCTACCCTCATTTACCTTAAAATTCTATCTAGTCCTTTATGCTTCACCTCATTTAATTGGAATACCAACCATCCATTTGCTCAATTCCAAAAGCTGGACATTACTTCTCTTTGAGTGGCACAATCCTGGCACTGGAACTACTGGTGGCAGCCCTTTTCTTAGCACGTTAGTACACTTTATTATGGCACTGTTCTCAACAAACACTTTAAAACTAAGTGACATAAAACAATATTGTATTACGGTCATTTATTCTTTGAATCAGGAATCTGGAGAGAGGACAGTGAAGATGGTTTCTCTTTCCTTCATGATATGTGTGGCTTCAGGAAGATTCGTAGGCTGTGGGTAACTTAATAGCCCTGTGCCAGCCTCATCAAGAGGCATCTTCATTCACATTGCAACTATCTTTGAAAAGCATAATCTACAGCAAATATCACACTTGTATGAATCTTTACAAATGTGTGGCATTTGTCACATTATAATTGTTATAGAAATTTAAACTCATCATAACTTTTAAACTATGACAATTATTAGAACCATTGCCAGATCCTGTCAATTGATGTATTTAAAAATACATCTATATTACAAATTTTGGAAAATATTTTGATAAATGTTTTTTACTGTTTTTGAGAGAGAGAATCTTGTTTTGCTGCCCAACCTGGAGTGCAGTGATGCAATCTCAGCTCACTGCAATCTCCGCCAAGAGGTTCAAGCTATTCTTCTGCCTCAGCTTCCTGAGTAGCTGAGATTACAGGCACCCTCCATCATGCCCGGCTAATTTTTGTATTTTTAGTAGAGACGGTGTTTCGCCATGTTGTCCAGGCTGGTCTCAAACTCCTGACCTCAAGTAATTCACCTGCCTCAGCCTTCCCAAAGTGCTGGAATTACAGGAGTGAGCCACCATATCCAGTTGATAAATGCATTTTTAATGTGTCAATTGTAATCTTATGTAGGATTTTTTTTCTCTGTATTTAAAAACATTATTTTTAGAGATTCCTCAGACAGCCAATGTGGTTTAGGCAAATAAAAGGTTAACTCTCAGTGTTACTTGAATGAATGAATAAATGAATAGCAGAAATAAAATATTGCCATTTAAGTGGTAATTTCTAGTTATGTTTTTAAAGCACAGATCATCTCACTTCCCAAGAATGCTAAACAAATGCAGATATTCTTTTGGGCTAAAAATATATTTTATTTTGTCTGTTTGGGTCCATATTTCATTGGTGTTCAGTAAACCAGTAAGCATAATTATGTAATAATTAAGCAATAATTAAAACAATATATTATGGTTTCTGTATTATAACACTCTGAGGAGTTCTGATTCCATGCATTGAAGCAAAATAAACAAACAAATGAACCTAGAGAATGTTCATTTAGTCCTGCCTTTCCCAGATTGAGTTCTATAAAATGCTGGTTCTGTTATATATTTTTAAAAAAAGAAAAGGAAAGAAGGAAGAAAGGAAAGGAGATGAAGAATAAAAGAAAAGAAAAAAGTTGGGGTGTTTGCTGGTCAAGTTAAATGGAGAAATACATGGTTTAACCAAGCATAAAATATGTCTTTGCTTCATGCTGATGGTGAATCCCTGAAAATAGAGAAGTTTTCAAAATCTTCCTTCTCCTGAGCATCACATTTTATGGAAAGACTGGTTCAGTCTAGTTTCCTCATGTTGTACCTATGGAAACCATGGTCCAGAAAGGCAAATGACTTGTCCAAGGACAATCAGCTGTGAGGAGCAGGCCAAAACTGGAATCTGTCTCCTAGTTTCCAGTCCAAAGCTGTTTCCACTTTCCCACTATGCCAATTCATTAACAGTGTGGGTACCTTCTTGCACAGAACAGAGCAATATCAGTGAATGAAAATGCCAGTCGCAGACTGATCGTTGGAGTAAGTAATCTGAATGGGCAAGAATGATGAGACAGAAGTAATCTTTCATAGAGTTTCTGCTCAAGTGAGAGCTGCTGACATATTTCAGGTATGTAGTTTCTCTTTGAAGAGCATCTTGTTTTTACCTCCCTCTATTCCTGAGATCCCTACAGGATTTGTGGTGAGATGAGGTTTGGGGAAAGCATGGAACTTGACAAGAGGCCGAGCAGAGAGCCAGTTCTATGGCTGCAGAGAAAGCAAGCAGTGGTGCTGAGTTTCTACTCTACCTTCTGAAAAGCCAAAAGATGAGAATATGACCTGAGCAGCTGACTTGGAGTACGAACATGCAAGATTCATTACCTTTAGATGTGAAGTGTTGTTTTGTTTTGTTTTTCATTCATGTGTACAGATTGGAAAGATTTTCTTCTCCTTTTTACTCTTGAAATAATCACTTTTGGCTGGGTGTGGCGGCTCATGCCTATAATCCCAGCACTTTGGGAGGTCAGGATGGGCAGATCACTTGAGGTCAGGAGGGAGAGCAGCCTGAACAACATAGTGAAACCCCATCTCTTCTAAAAAAAAAAAAATACAAAAATTAGCCAGGTACAGTGGCATGCACCTGTAGTCTCAGCTACTTGGGAGGCTGAAGCAGGAGAATCCCTTTAGCTGAGATAGCACCACTGTACTCCAGCCTGGGTGACAGAGTGGGACTGTTTCAAGGAAAAAAGAAAAAAAGAATAAATTATCAATTTTAACATCATAAGGCATAGAAGAAACCTATGAAATTGTTCATTTGACTTCTGGACAGTCTGAATATCTTAATAATTTCACATCCTGAGGGGCAGCCTCCTTTCCTTCTTTATTTTTCTTTCTTTTTTATTTTTTGAGATGGAGACTCACTGTGTCACTGAGGCTAGAGTGCAGTGGCACAATCTTGGCTCACTGCAACCTCTACCTCCCTGGTTCAAGCGATTCTCCCACCTCAACCTCCCAAGTAGCTGGGATTACAAGCACCCACCATCATGCTTGGCTTATTTTTGCATTTTTAGTAGAGATGAGGTTTCACCATGTTGGTCAGGCTGGTCTTGAACTCCTGACCTCAGGTGATCCCCCTACCCCAGTCCCCCAAAGTGCTGGGATTACAGGTGTGAGACACAGCACCCAGCCCCTTTCCTCCTATACTCCCAGAATCTGACTTGTGCATAGCTAGTAAGAGCTTAGGAACTGAGAAATAGCTGAAGAAAATGAGGTTTCTAGGTAAGGGACAAAAGAGGATCAAAGATTCAGAAGCCATGAGAGAAGAAGAGAAACAGGTAGTCCAACAGAGACTCTGAACAGTCCTGAAACAGTGGACAATCCCAAGGTCAGAGAATGGAGGCAGCCAGGAGTAAATGAAATGGGAAGCAGGGCTGAGGGAGGGAGCTGAAGAAAGGTGGCATGCAAAGACTGTTTGAGGCCTACCTGTACACACTTGAATGACTAACCAAATAGGCCATTTGGGTTACGAATTGCATCGCTCCTTCCTTCCAGTGATGAAACACAGTGTTAGAATGATGGTATCTTGTCAAGGAAATGGTATGACAGTTTTCAGATACTGCCATAATCTCATTCAATCTGTTCCCTTCTTTGCTTCTACTGCAGCCACTTTTCTTCAAAATTTGATAGTAAAGGAGTATGTGATTGGGCTGCAAGGTAATTGTCAAAGGACTCTTAGAAATTCTCCTTGGAGATAATACAAAATAGTCTATGGTGTCCCAACAGAAATACCAATTTTGAAAGAGATGTGTGGAGAGGAGGATAGTGAGACAATTTGAAAAATACGCTAAATTAACTGATGAGTTTCCTGCCCACAAAGAAAAGGAGGAAAATACATTAAAAAAAAAAAAAAAAAAAAAAGCCTCCCCACCTAAAAAGAACATAATCCTGAAAGAGTGGACAATCCCAAGCCACCCCACCCACACTGCTGGAGTGAAGGGGGAGCATTAGCAAAAATAATAAAACGATTCTGAAATGCTGACTGTTGCATAGAGTGAGTGAAAGAAGAAAGTAATTCAGGTATAATTTATTTTGAACAGGAATCAACAGCCAAATTCTTATTCACAGATAATTCTGTCTCCACGAATTCCTTCTTTCTTTCACAAAATCTCCTTTCCCCCACCTTTTAAACCGGGTGAGTGGGAATTATCCTTCTGGAGAAACTCAGTAAGATTTCTCAGTGTGCGTTTTTACAAAGGAAGTCAGCTAGCTCAGAAACCGCCCCATGTCACTGACGGGGAGGCAGAGGACTCCAGGCGGCCAGGCCCTGCAGCTGCATTGGTGGGTCCCCATTCAGTTTGTCCTTCAAAGTCCGGAGAACGATTATGCCATAATTCTCTCACCTGATTAATTCTTAACTATGAACATAATTACACTCTCCAGAAGGTAAATCGGTCTTATAAATCAGTCGCCTCTGACAGTTCCCTATGCGCAGCGCGATCTCCCCGGGTTGGGGAGCTGAGCTGAGGGTGGATGTTCCCCAAGTCCCCGGTCCCCTGCTCCCCCGCCCGCGGGTCCCTTCTCCGCTCCAAGACCCCAGCCCGCCGCAGCTCGACTCCGGGGAGGCGGGCCTGAGGTTCGCCTAGGACGCGAGTTCCTTTCAGAGGAAGGCGAGAGGGAGACGGGGAGAAGGAGACCTGGAGACTTCTCTATTAAAGCCGCGCTGAACTCTAGCCTTCTGGCAAGCCGCGGCAAGCCGCCAATTTGAAGTGTGTGAGCTTTCATCTGCTCCCGGCCTGAGGGGCTCGCGTGTCCTCAGGGAGCTGGGAGGCATCCATTACGCCGGACCAAGGAGATGGAGCGTCTAGGAAATATGTTAATGCCGGAGCCCTCCCCGCCGGCCCGCCCCTGCCCTTGCCAGTCTGACAGCCTCGGAGAAAGTGACATTTCCGGAGAGTGTCACTCTTAGCAGGGCTCCCGAAATTCACTCCTATCCATTGCATTAAACGTTTTTTTAAAGACTGCATCGATCCCTTCATTTGCGGAAAATGTGAGGTTCTGTTTGTTTTTCGTATTAAGTCCAGGATGGGTGGGTTTTATGCCCAGAAAAGCCCACTTAACTTTGTAAACAACGGCTTTTAAATTAACACATGAGATATTAAAGTTATGCATTTTAAAATCTACCTTTTCTTAAGCGTTTGATTTCCACATATAAATCTTCTATTCATAAATGTAGCACATTTAGCAACAATTTTTTAGGGAGACTGGCTAATATTTGGTTCTATTTACAAAAGTTTTTTTTAACCTCTTCAAACATTTTAAACCATTCATGAGTTGAATATATCTCATTTCCTATCTAAGTTTCTCAATTATCTGATGGACAAACTTTTCTAGGTACTTTAGTATAATAGCTTTTACAAATTAATTACATAGCATGGTGAATCCCAAATTCTATTAAATGTCCAAACTGAATGTAAGATGTCAACTAAAATTACAAGTATTAATCAATTACATAATTAACATGTTTAACTGGAATGACAGATTTACCTGTTATTCTAATTGGTCCAATTCTATTAAATGCTATATGCTTAACATATGAAATGTACTCATATTTCTTAATAATAAAATATCAATGCTACATATTTAATTTCCTTAAATATTTCTATACTTATTTCTAAATCTTCCTCAAGCTCAAAAGAATCTTTTCCATTAAGAAAAATAAATATAGTTTGGTGACGTCTTTCTAAAACAATGGCTTTCTCAGCTTGCTGAAATTTCTTAAATAACAAAAGAATATCAGTCATACTTGGTCTGCAATCCTGATAGGAAATAAGGAGTGCTATTTATAGTAGCTATAGCAAATAATTCCAAAATCTAAAGAAGATGGCACGTAGCCCATGTCCTTTGATCTTGAATTATAGCATTACCTAATTTTTAAGTCAGTTTAGTTTGCAATTATATTCAAACTGACTATAATAAGTGAATACTTTCATATATTTCACTCTTAAGTTATATATGCCTTCCAGTTGTTAAAAAGTTTAGCCTAAAGCTACCTCCTTACATATTTTAAGTTCAGCCTAGAGGTTTTTCCATACATAGTGAACTGTAACCTAAGTGGAGATGTAAGCAGACTGATACCTACTCTTGTGTCAATCACTGAGTTTCATCCAATCAAAGGCAGCCAACTGTTCAAGCCCATGCTCAAATGAGGCAAAAGCCCAGCTGTGCCCAATCTGGCTGTTTCTATACCTCAGTGCCATTTTCTGTACCTTACTTTCCTTTTTCTGTGCAAAAAATGTTTTTTCTACCACGTGGTAGCGCCAGAGTCTCTCTGAACCTATTCTGGTTCTAGAGCTGCCCAACTTGGGAATTGTTCTTTGCTCTATTATACTATTAAATTTAATTTGTCCAAGGTTTTTCTTTTAATGTAGTCTAAACGTATAGTTTTTAAAAGACATTTTTAAAAGGCCATTTAAAAAATATAGAGAACTTCAAATATACACAAAATAAACAACATATTATAATGAAACCCTGATTTCTCCTGTGTCAATCACCGTGTTCTAACAACCACGGTGAATCCTGCCCGTTCACACACTTCCCCACTTCCCCCATGATGCTTTATTAGGACGCAAATCTTAGGTACCCTATCCTTTTATCTGCAAATGAACAATGAGGACTGTTTTTTAACACAATCAGTTACCATCACTATACCTAAGAAAACTGACAACAATTTTAATATTATAGTGTTGGAACTTCTGATTCTTTCACAAGTGTAAGAAAATTTGTTGTACGGTTTATTTGAATCAGGATCTGAACAAAAAATCCACAACTCAAAATGGTTGATGTTTTTTTAAATCTCTTTTAGTCTGTAAGAACCTCCTCCAACTACTTATTGAATTTATTTATTGAAGAAATAAAGAGTTTGTCCTATAGAGCTTCTCTCATTCTAGATTTTGCTGATTCAATCACATTGGGGTAGATTTACATATTTTTCTTCTATTTTCTACAAATTACAGTTTTTGTAAGACTAGTTTATAAATATTATAAATATTGTATTCATTCAAACAAAAGTGCATAATGCCTAGCTCTTGTTCCTCTCTCTCTCCCTCTCTTTCTCTCTCTCTTCCTCTCTTTCTCTTGATTTCTCTGTTACTAGAAACCACTAATAACCAGTACCTAAATCCATTAATTCTCTGTGAAAAAAATTACTCCTTATCTATATTTGGTTACCTATTAGTATAGTTTGCATAAGAAAGCAAGAAAAGCCTTTAAATTGTTTCTTTAGTTACCAAATTTCAAACTATTTGGTCAGTACAATAGCATCCTCCAATGATGATCAATTCATTTTGTGTATGTTTTTTCAGTATGAATGAATGAATTTGAAAATAAAAGACCTGCACACTGGACTGGACACACAGGACATGTTTCTGGCAGAGCTGGCTGTGATGCATGATCTGTTCCATTCAGCAGGTCTGTGTGTGCAGGGCCTGGCTTGCTTTGTACTGCGATGGCTGAGCAGTCAGACAAGAGCATAAAATACTACACCCTGGGAGAGATTAAGAAGCACAATCACAGCAAAAGCACCTGGGTGATCTTGCACCACAAGGTATATGATGTGACCAGATTTCTTGATGAGCATTCCTGTGGGGAAGTCTTCAAGGAACAAGTTGTAGGTGATGCTCCTGAAACCTGAGGCTATCATGCACTCTACGGATGCTAGAGAATTGTTCAAAACATATATCACTCGGGGCATTTATCCAGATGACAGATCAATCACAAATCTTTCAGAAACTCTTTTTACCACTGTTGATTCTCCCTCTAATTAGTGGACCAATTGGGTGATCCCAGCCAGCTCAGCACTGACCACCCTCAGATATCACCTCTACGTGGCCATATCTCAGAAATCCATGAAAGAAAAGACTGTTTTCAACATAGGAGGAAGAAAGCCCATGTTGATTACTTCGACTGAGAGAAAACTTTACCTGAAATAATAATTTTAATATGTTTGTTTCCCTTTCCTCTTACATTAAAAACAAAAGAAAAGGAGTTGTTTCATTCTTTTTGAATAAGTGTGCCTTCTTATTCATCAACTTCATTTTGATCTTTTTTCACTACATAATTTACTTATTGTAAGTATGATCTTTTAAAAATACATCTGGCTTTTAAAATATATAAAATAAGTAAAAATAAAAGAGGTATGTAGTTCTGCCTTTAGACCTGATTTTAGGAGATGACTAACAGGAAGACATTGAGGGAAATAGCCTTTATGAAACTTTCATATCTTGTACTTTAGAAAGTTTTTCTAAAAAAAATATTGCCTATTTAAGACTTGTGTTTGGGTGAAAAATAATTTCATTGGTGATTTGTGTGTCAGGATTTGTTCAAATTATTTTAATTGTTTTACACATATTAACTAATTTAATTCTTATACAGCTATATCATCTCCATTTTACAGATAAAGATACTGAGGCACAGTGTAGTTAAATAATATGGCCACTCTCATCTCTATATAAGTAAAGAAGTTGAGATTAAAATTCAGTGCCTGATCCCATAACAATATGTTTTACTATGGAAACTTACTTCAGTGTAGAAATTTCAAAAATGAAGTAATTCATCTATGTTTCGAATAGCAAGCAACTTAAATCCTGGCATTGAAAAAACAAAGTGATTCACACAGACCAAGTACCAGAGAAATCAAAGATATTATTTCTAGCAAAAGAGCAAATATAGTTTTTAGAAATGAAATATGGGACTTACACTTTCAAATGTACAGAACTAAAACATTAAGAACATTCTGATCTCAAAGACAGTGGAAACCAGCAAGGTAGGGTGGAATGTTCAGTCAGAATCAAACATACCTAGATACACATCCAGCCTTAAACATTTATTAGCAATGCATCCTTGGCTCTTACTAACGTCCCTGAAACCTGTTTTCTTTCCCTGTAAAATGAGAAACACAACAATTTTAAATCTTAATATCTGTCTCTTCACTTAATTAGTAAATTGCTTAATGGCTTCCTATAGGCATTCAATGAATGGTAGTGTCTGATTCTTTAACTTATTCAGTGTTTTAATATTCAATTTTATATATTTTTCAGTTAACCACTCCTTTTAAACTCTTCTGTGTAAAATAAATGAAGTTGAATGAGTCCCTGGATGTAAGCTTTGCTTCTTTTAACCAAAAAATAATTATTTTTGTCATCTTAACCTGGGCTAATTCCATTTATTTCTTCTGAACTTCCTAAGAAATAGTTAGAGGAAAAATACTAGGCAATATAACTTTCATTAGATGACAATTTGGTGTGACTATGGGGAGTACTGAGCAAAGGGAGAAAGTTTATTGCATAGAGTACAGAAGTCTAATTCAGAGAAAAGAGGCCTGTTTCCAATCCCTTCATCAAAATTATGCAGTGATACAAGAAGAAACTTCCATATGTTTCAAAACAGAAAAAAATGGAAACATAAGTTTTGACATAGTCAATAACAAAGTCACAAAATTCACTGGCTTGCGGTACACATGTGCAATTTATATTTCTTAAATTGCATATGCACTGCTATTGTTTGAATGTATCTAATGTGATAGTATTAAGAGGTGTAGCCTTTCGGAAAGTGGTAAAGTCATGATATCTTCCTCCTCCTGAGTGGATTAACGGTCTTATAATAGAGGTTGAAGAGAGCACCCCCATGCTCTTTTACCCACAGCTTCTACCATGTAAGGAGCTTGCCTATCATGTAAGGATGGCAAGAGGAGCCATCCAGAAGCAGAGGGCAGCCTTCACCAGACACTGAATTTATTGGCACCTTGATCTTGGACTTCCCAGCCTCCAGAACTGTGAGAAACAAGTTTATATTGCTTACAAATTATCCAGTCTTAGTATTTTGTTGTAGCAGCATGAATGGGCTGAGATATACTCAGACACACACATACATGGCACACTCATTTGCACTTCTCTATCACCTAAGATATGGCTAGTATTAAAATGTTGACCTTTCCTCCCTGTGCTTGTCCTATGCACTTACCATGGGCCACTACTCATAACAGCAGTTCTTAGTGCATTTTCAAGCCAAACAAGACAAGACCTTAGTGCACTTTGAGCCAAAAATCCAGAATATACAAACATTGGGGCATGAAATAGCAGGATGAGGCCAGGATGGCCACTGTGCCCCCTGTTAAAGGTAACTAATAAAAATTTGCTCAAAACATTCAGGTGCAAAGAATGATACATCTTCTCTATTGAAAAAAAAATCCAAAATTTTGTGACTCTATGCTTCCCATTGCTCAGGTACAAGATGCCCAACACCTGCCAGAAAGCTTGAAGAGAAGGTTTTTATTCTGATGTCCAGGATTTCTACTGAGATTCCAATTGTCCATGTCAGTAATGACAATGGTCAATTTAAATGAAGGAGACTCTACTCCCTACTTGTTTAGTTTGGGCTGAGGAGATTTGTCATTATTCATTCATTATGGAGCACATACGATGTGCTAAGGCATCATTTTGAAGGTGAGTATTTAATAAAACAGATACACATTCCTTCTCCCATTGATATTATCTTTATTATCTATTTCCCCCATCCCCCTGCAACATCGCATCTCTAGAAATTAAGTAAAGAATAATCAATGCTAAGAAGTAGTGAAGCAGGGAAGACACACAGAGTCAGTAAGAGGTTGACATTTTAGAAAGAATGCCTCATGTAGCAGGTAAATAAGACTGCAGGAAGTCAGGGAATTAGCCATGTGGCTCTAAGGGAAGGGCAGCCTACACAGAAGCAGCATACAGCTCGAAGGCCATGATGCGGGAGCAAGGCTGGCTGTCAAGTACTCCGGAGGCTGGTGTGGCTAAAGGGAGTGAAAGAGGGGAAAAGTTATAGGAGGTAAAATCAGATTTTAAAAGCACTGGAAAACAGATTGTCATGCAAACTCTAGGCAGTGATCCTTGACTCTGGAATGAAAGTGGGAAGCAAGCCTTGGTCACCCACTTACCCTCCACCCACCACAGTCTCCCCATTCCAGAACTTGTGCCTAAAGCTCTTTTTCTTTCTCATGGGTCAGCTTCTCTACTCAAAGTACCAAGTCCATTCTGGCCCCCACAGGGAAGGCAGGGCTCAATCTCAGTTAATCAGGCTAGAAACCTAAAGAAATCCTCTGTGTAGTGCCAGACTCCTCTGTTTTCTGCCTGAAGGAAAAGGGCCATTTAAAATAGCCCAAAGCAAAAAAGACTAGACACCCAGAACTAATCCCAAAGGAAAAGGAAGGGGAGGTAAACATTACTGTCATTGGAAGTGAGAACATAGAAATCAGCATCTCACCAAATTATTCTAGTGCCCTGGGTACATGGCAGACTTTGAGGACAGTGTCTGATATACAGCATGGCACTGACCATGGCCTATGGTAATTACTGATTTATTCTCTATGTCATCATCTTTGAACTGTCAACTCTATGGAGGAAAAGACTGAGCATTATTTCATTTTCCATCTCTCACTACTATGACATAACTTGCAAGGCCAGTGCTCACCAAATGATTGTTAAATAAGTGAAATAAATGAATGACAAATAATAAATATGGTTTGTAAAAGAACTGGTTGTTCATGAAAGCCAAGGCAAAAGAGAAGTCACCCTAATATGGCACAGCCCACTTCGAATGATCACCCCCAAAATGTCATAAGGAGTACTGTGTCAGAAACTACTGGTTGTTCCCCAATATTCATTTACTTTTTCTTCTAAAGTCATATAATTTTTAGCAAGTCTCAGGGACATTCAGAAAAAAATATAATAACTCTTCTCAGCATCCCTGGCACCTTAGTGTGGCCTGTGGCCAAGTTCTGACCAACAAGATGTTTGGATGGATGTGGAAACTATATGTGCCCTTCAAAGAAGGAAAGTGGAGCCCTTCACACTGGCTGGGATGAGGATATGCCATGCCCCACTTTGGATCATACTGAATGAATGGTACCCCATGGCTGACAAAGCAAAGGGAGAGGAGACTGAATCTCTAATATAATGAAGTCTTTAAACAGCATTGGACTTCTTATGCCTAGACTATAAAAAAATCATTATCGTTTTGGGTCTCAATTACAGAAAGTGAGTCCATATCCTTATAAACATTGATGATTACTCAGTTTCCTACTTCATTAAGATTGGCCCCCTCAAGCAGTATAGAGCTTCTTGCCAAGGTAAGCTGAGAATAAACATTGAGAGTGTTTAAAATAATTGTAAAGCATCAAAATGAATAATGATTTAGAAGATAGTCTGATGCTTTCATCCTTAATTTGCCACAAGAGAAATGAAAAAATATAAACTCTGCGAGTTCTGTCTCATATGAATTAAAATACACTACTGATTATGCATCCTGCAATTCTTTTTCAATTTGGAAAGATTTGTTGAGTTCATAAAAACAATATCCATTTCCCTACTCTACTCCTATTTGCTTTATGTTAAACAGGGCTGTGGATTTGTGTTGACACAGGAAAAAAGACAAGGTCAAATATTATGTGGTAAACTTAATCAGCATGAAAACCAGGGTAACTCTGAATCTAGTAGATTCCATAGTCTAAATATTTTTCCCAATTTATTTCTCCTCTGCCATCCCACTGCCACTGACTCTTAGTTTCCTGAAAGTGATTTTACTGTCTCTAATCCTAGCTCCTTCCAATTAAACCATTGAAAATCAGAGTGTTTTTTACAAAGTGGAAACCCGATGAGATACTTTTGCTGTTAAGACATATTCTAAAGAACCCTAAAATCTTCAAGATAGGGCTCCGAATCCAGAAAGAACATACTTTTGTGATCTGGTCTCTGTCCTCTCACCTCCTAACCTATTGAACTACTCAGTATTCAACAAATTTCTTACACTCACTTTCATCTTTTTTTTTTTTCCGGAGCAAATGGACCTAAACCATCTTCATGTTTTTATGTGTGCTCTTCCAATTGACATTGGCAGTATCTCTCCCAGTGTGTGTTATGATAATTTCCTATTCTTCATCCCTTTTAAAATGTTTCTCAGAGTTTCCCATGGTAATCATTCTTCTACCGTGCTCCCAACACATCCTCTCAATACCTCTATAAGGGGATTTAAACTGTACTGTTCATTTATATGCTCTTCTTCACTAGCTATTACTTGTTCTCGAGGGAAAGTGTCATGAGTCTATATTTCTCTGTCTCTGGCACCTAGCATTCTGCCTTCCAGAGAGTAACCCCTAGGTAAATGTTAGATAAGTGAATGAAACCTAATTATACGACCCTTTCCCCATCTCAAAATTACCTTCCATTTTTAAGTTTGTATTTTGGCTTTAAATATCTGCAAAACTGATTTAACTCTCTCTTTTAACTCAACACTGTTAAGTCAAACAAGGACAGTTCCAGAAAGGACAGAAGGCATCTACAAAGGGGCCCTGCCAACACTGATCACTTAACCAACTGAGAAGGGTGCCTGTTTGAAGGCAGCACCATTGCCTTTACTATTGCAGGAACCCAAATTGGAACAGAAGGAGTTATGCAAGCTCAGAATTCATAATAATGACAGTTAATAACACAGCAGAGGAATACAATCAAAATTGTCATCGTTGCACGCAAAATAACAACTTTAATTGGCAAAATTAAACTTCTAATAGCCAAAGCTCTATCAAGGTGGCTGAACTCCTTTTAGAGCCAAAGTGACTTGGATAATAGAAACTACATCTGATGTATTTTAAGGTCTTCTGTTACCATATGTGCTCCACTCACAGTGACAGATGGGTATTGATATTTTTTTCTCAACTGCACAAAAGCTAGCTGAAGCATATGCAAAACTCTTAATGGCATTAAAGTTTTGCCAATTAAAAACATGTTCAAGCATTTGATACAGTACTTGATACCATGTTTTGCAAGTTCCATTTGGAATTTTAAATCATGATTTTTATTACATTGTTTGTCAAGCTAGTGTGACTAAAACAATTATCACATGGGTCATTTTTTAGCCATTTTATCATTTTGGCATCTGTCAAATTTAACGACAAAAAAGCAGTAGAGTCACTGAGTTATAGAAAAAAATAAAATATTGTTATAAATAATGTCTATGAAAAGACACCATGTTGCATGTTTTCAATGTGCTTCAAACATTACTAAAGATAAGCAAAATTGAGGGGGATACAACTATGCCATTAGCATAAAGGTAGCTCTCTGTCAACTGATTATTCAAAGTTATTTCTTTCTTTCAAGTAACCACAAAATTCAGAGCAATTTCTATTGGATGAAAGGATTTTAAGAGATTGAAATTTTCTATATTGTCTTAATCAGTTTTGGTTTTATATTTTTCATTTTATATCAGCATTTTAAGGGACTTTTAATTTGTTCCCTGCTTATTGAGTTGGGCTTTCGACATAGTTCTCTCTCTGGATATTTGAGATCTCGAGAAAGACATTTTACCTTTTGGTCATACTGTTTTTGTAGTATCTATGAATATAAATTTAAATGAGTCGGTGGACTTTCTCCTAAAGATAGTGGAAATTTTCAAATGGGTACACTTGCTTATGTCAATATGGTTGCTTGTGTTTTTGTTAACTGATTTCATAAACTTCCCTTTAGTAAGATGCTACCTCTTTTGTAATGACCTCAAGCTGATACTAGGAGAAATGAGGAAAAGGAGAAGAAAAACAAATCAATAAGGAAGTTTCAAAATGAGTTAGTATTAGATTGATTTTAAATTCCTCCAGAATCAATCAGGTATATTTATTGAAGTGATTTTTGGGGTAAATTTAGTTAAGGAAACATGATAACCAAAGAGGTTGCACAGTTGCCTAAAGCCTCAGAAACAACTGACAGACTCCCCGTTTAGAACCATCTTCTGATTCCTACAGTGGAAATAATGCCTTTTTCACTACAGCACAGTATACAGCACTACCTGTGAGATATTGCTGTTCTGCCTTCCAGATGGAACAATCACTTTCTGGATCTACACAATGCCTATCTCTTCCATGGGTGAAGATAATCCTGATGATAGTTGGACCCAAAAGCCATCTAAGTCCAACAATGACAACTATAAGAAAGGGCCATACAAGTAAGTATCTGGTTAGAAAAAGACTGAACGTTTCAGACTGGGACATCACACTGTTCTCTGAGAAGATTTGGTGATGCTTAACATTTGTTAGTGGGGATCAAGTGGCTGCCCTCCAAAATCCATTTAATGCAATGATTAGACATGAGCAGGACAATAGAGGAAAAGGGGGAATAAAGTAGAATGTTCTCCAGCCTCAGTACCGGTTTTACAGGCAATGTAGACTCAGCACCTCACTCTGCTACACGATGCACATCACTGAGCTGGTAAGCAAGAGTTTTTATAAACATCAAGAGAAATTTTCAATTCATTCTAGCCATGGAAATGCCGCCAAAATCTGAAAGCCTGAACTCTGCAGGAATGAGAGAACAGTTGGCTTCTGCATCTGAAATAGACTCTGGCAATGGTGTGAGCATGTAGCTAGGTCGCATTTTGCAAAATAGAAGCCATTATCTTTAGCATATCAACCAGACAGAATTAAATTGTAATTACATGGAGACATCCAAAAGCAAACTATTTTGTCTTCAGTTAAATTCAAAGAAGTGTAATCGAGATTACCAATTTGAAAAGAAGTTTAGACAGGCAATAAATGTGGCTAGAAGAAACATGGAATTAGAAATTTAAAAACCACAGTCTGAATTTTAAAGACTGGTAAATAATATTTCAGAAACCCAAGTAATGTACTATATTGAATTTTTCCATCCCTAGATTACAGTAAAGAGATGGGAATTTTCTGCGAGTTTCATTGATTTATTAACCAACTTCTTTCATTATCACAGGCTTTCATTTGCTTTTTAAGAAGTAAATATGAAGATACTCATATCCTTAAAATGTTGCAAAGATCATACACTGTTAGAAAATTGCTTACTCAAAGAAACAGATTAATGACACTTTACTCTGCAGTCCTCTTTAATAAGGGAATTAGGCCTCTACTGTGGGAGAAAAATATTTTTAGAATAGATAAAAATCGGGTCAGTTACTGTGGAGACTGAAAAAAATAGCCTGTATCTATTTAAGACGGCCAAGAAGAAAAGGTAAAGAAAAGTTCACCCACCAGCACATTTCCCAATAATCAAATCATTCCCTAGGGAAACTTCAGTGGCTTTCTGTTTTACAACCACTTGATTAGATTCTGATCAAAGGAGCTAATAGCAAGTTAACTTTGTAAACCTTAGTTTAAAATTTTGACCTACCAGACTTGAAAGTGAACTGCAAATGAGTTTTTTTTTTTTTTTTCCTACCTCTTTCAGCAATCTGATGAAGTGGTCTTTCTGGCCAAGCTAAATGGGAAATCAGCAATTCCCCTTCAGAGAAGCCCTTTGTTCTCCTTTCAGTGCTGAAGATGAGCAGCCTGGCTCCTTCCCAAGGTGCACTGCAGCAATAAAAAATGGTGGCAAATGCATTTTCATGAAGATCCTTTAGAAAGTCCAGTTAAGTATGTGTAACATATATATATATATAAACATCAATTAGTCCAGAGACAGAAAATAGACCTTGAAAAAAAATTAAATCAGGTAATATGAAGGATTCCAGAGTAATTCCAGAGTCTTTTCAAATGACATGTTATTCACTGTATGGCTAATGCAAACTTTATATTCACAGAAAGAAATTGGAGTCTAATCATTTCCATATATACTTATTTTTGTTAATGTCACAAATAAGGCAATGGGCAGAGGAGAGTCGGAGCAATGTGCTGCTTTTATCCTAGTTCAGGTGCCTCTCAGCATCTTCCATCTTAGTAGTCTCTGTCCAGAGCCTTTTAATTCCAATTGTACAAATGAAGAATTTGAATATGTTATTTCTATCAAAGAGCTTAAAATCCAAGAATAAATACTTCCCCTTCTACCACTTGGTTACACAGAGACATATACTTGGCATCACTTTGATAGATCCACGTACTGTTTCTCTTACACATAAATAATCTTAACTTCCCCTTGACTAACCTTTTATAATTCATATTTTCTTTTCTTCTGTTTATTCCCCAGTTTCCATTTGTCCTCCATAGCAAATCCAAGTTACTAAATGCAGCCAGAAGGCCTTCTATTTATCACCTTTACCAGGTCGGTCTGAGTGTGTGGCAATTGATAATGCTCCTTTTAACTAAATAGTGAATATTTGAAAAAGATAAGGCAGCTTCCAAAGCTGGCCATTATCTAAAACAGTAGGTAGTTCATTCAGTAGGAGAAACTTGGGTTTGAGACTATCTTCCAGGAGCAAAATTTCCTATGGGCACCAGAAAGAAAAAACCATGGCATGTAAATGTCAGTGCACCCTGACCATGTAAGCCTTTCTGAAAACAAACCAGCAGGGAACTAAAAGCAGCCAGTTTTTTATTTTTATTTTTTGTTCGTATTTATAAGTCTATCAAAAGCTTAGCTTACAAATGCATCAACTCATTCTCTGGCTTGGATTTGCGTTACATTTGGCCTTCACCAATACTGTCCAGATGTTGGCTAAACTGCGTCTGCTTTCAACAGAAGGACAATAAACTGAGAAAACTGGCTTTGTATTTTCCACAAATTTATTGATCCAAATCCTAGTAATGAAATTAAACCGCAGTAGGGATAACCAAGTCTCGAGGTGGAGGAGAAATGCCAAATATTTTTCTCTTGCCTACTCCAAGCATAACTATAATTTCTACACAAATTAATTCATATTTTGGAGAGGGCCAGTGGTTGTTAAAGGAGAGAAGAGGAAGAAGAAAGTGATGGTGGGGAGATTAGGATGAGAAGAGAACAAAGGAAGGAAGTATGAGAGGCCAAAAAAAGACAAGATGTAATAAAATTAGAACAGGCTAAATAATGAGTGGCTATTCACCCTCAAAACAATTGCATAGGAGTTCCGTTGCTCCTCGTGCCTCTCTGTTGCACATGTACAGACTGTGTAAGTTGTAGGACTGCCATAGATGTAAGCAAAGTCCTGTGCAAGTTCTTGTGTTCCATTTTCTTTACCCCTATAGAAATAATCAGGTGTTTTTCCCACCTAAGATCTTACTGCTTAGGATTCTAAAGCCATGTCAATGAGTCATAGAGGTGTAGCATCATAAGACATCTTTGGGTGTTATGTAATTATCATTAAAACTATCTTAATTATTTCAGATTACCAAGGAGTTATTCAATATATACCACCTCATTATGCCAAATGGCATCTTGCAAAGAGAAATGTACTAAGATACTAAGAGCATCTGACTTGGCTGGAATTTGGTTTTCAAAGACTTATAAAATATATACAAAAATAAAAAAATATTCAAATTATTCACAGATAGTCATACTTTGTAATGACTTTCTTAATGTAAAATATATGATATAAGTTGCACAGGGCTTAAAGAGATAGTATGTGGAAAAGATGATAAAAGTGTTATTTTACATTTGATTTATTTGAAGATCAGTCTACCACAAATTTAATTATCTTGAACAGATATTGAAACCAGAATTACATGAAGAAAGCCTTTCAGCTCAACTAAAAGAGTCATAAAATGCAAGCTTTTTCTCATAAAAAAGTCTTGAAGCCAAGAGATAGCATTTACTTAGAATTGCTTGAAACACATGGCAGCCAATTAGAAGCAGGGAAAACCCACAAACTGATAGAAATAAGAAATAGTAAGAAATAGCTGTTGAAAGAAGAGACCTAAGTGGCGGGGGGGGGTGGAGAAAGAAAACTATAATCTGGGGTTATTTGGAGGAGAGGAAAATAACCTCAAGAGCCTTGATATTTTCTGAAGAATAATGGTTTTTAGTGCATTTTGACAATATTGAATGATGAAGAAAATGTTTTATATTATCAGTTAAAGAAAACATGACATTTTGAAAATAAATTTATTTTAAAAACTACTAAAATACACGGTTGATGCTTAAAATGAAAATAGATAATATGAAAGAAAAGGAAATGAAAAGAGCAATCAATCAATCAATTAGATGTCAGAGGATTACAGGTACCCAATTCATTCAGTGAATCCATAAATGCCTCTTCCCTTGTTACACTGAGGAGAGAATGTCCTGGTGATGGCAATCATAAGTACAATATTGCTTTACATATAAGGCATACATTGAATCCAGGGATGAAGATCAAAAACGAAGGCGGGAAGAGAATACATCTCTGTTCTGCTGAAAAAAAATTATGATCCCCTCCACAATAGAAGGGATGCCTGGTTGAAAACAACACTAGACTAGAGGACAGAAGAAAAAGTAGTGGTATGAGATGAAACCCAAGATGCCAAGTAGAGGTAAGAACCTTCAGAGCCTTGAAGGCATATTAAGGGCATTTAATCTTAATCTTCTAAGAAAAAGGAACCCACCAAAGTGTTTTAGACAGGGAAGTGACATGACTAAATATGTATTTACAAAGGCTCATTCTGGAAGTAGAATATAAAGGGTATGGGATTCTGGGAAAGAATCCAGGAACAAATGGATGGTTACGGTGGTAATGAAATGGCATTATGGAAAGTGATGGTGAAGGATTGAATAATTAGCTTAAGTGCAGAGAAGAGTTAAGAATGTGCTTATGTTGTGGGGGGTAAGTGGTGCCTGGTATTAAAATAGTGGACATAAAAAAGAAGTGAAGATCATGGGTTTAGTTTTGGACAGGATGAGTTTAAGGAAACTTTAAGACATCCATCAACTGGATAAGGTGGCTGTGGGACATACAAGTCTGGAGCTTAGAGAATGAGTTTGGGGTAGATAGATAAATGTGTTTTAGATACAGAACTGCAGAAATACTGACTATGGTTCTGCTTAGGATGACTGTTTTCCTTCTGTACCATAATTCAGTCATACTCCAATAAGGGCTGTAGCATTTTAGCAGTCTGCTTAGAACTAGTGCCAGCTATTACAGGAGACAATGAGAACATCCTCTAATCTGAAATGAGAATTCACCAGGATGAAATACATCTCCATCCTGATGAAATTTTAGGTTATATTGCAACCAGGAATCTATAGACCTGTGAGCAATTTTTTAAAAATAATCTGATATTGCATTTTATTATCTCTTTGTTAATAGAACCAACTTCTTTATATGTTCAGGACTCCCTTTCGGTTCTTGCTTATTTTAAGACAGCAATTGGCTTAAAAGTGCTTTTTAAAATTCCTAATAGTTTCACCATAACTAGAGAAAACAAAAACCACTCAACAAGCTTATTGTTACATATTTTCAATGTATACTAATTCAAGAAACACTGTGCTCACTTTGTTCCTAGTGTGAGATAAGTGTATGATAAGCTCCATGAAGCAGGGCTATGCCTGTCTTGGTCAATGGTCTTCAATAGGCATTCAATAATTGCTACCTGAAAAGATGATAACCAAGTGGGATTTCTGCATAAGAAAACTGAGGCTTGTAATTCACTTTAGAAAAGAATCTGACGGCTTCTGGCAAATATTTTCTTTTCCTTGAGAAGCAGACACCAGTAAAAACTGTCTGCATTTTGTATTTCTGGACAATACTGTGTCTGTATTGACACCAAAAACTGCTGCATCTATTAAGTTTTAGCCTGAAGATAAAGGTGACACAAGGAAGCAGAGTTAAGAGATCCACAAAGAACAGAGCTGGAGCCCCAGCTTGGAGTCCCATACCTATGTAAGCTGCCCAAGTGAGATAATAAATTTCATTATTGTTCAGGTCAAGTTGAACTAGTATCCTGTTATTTGTAGCCTTAGGCATTCTAACTTACAAAGTACCATTTCCACTTGAAAATAACACACTGTTAGGCATGACTAACTTTGTGAATATGTCAGATGACATCTGGCTCATGAAACTTATCCCAAAGTTTTGGAGAGAATATTCTAATATGCTTCAAACTATTAAAACCAAAGAGCCACAGTAAATTGGAAGGATAGGAATTCTGTGTTTTATCAGACTTTTCTTTCACCATTTTTTACTCCTATGATTTATCAAAACAGTTGAAGGACCTAATATACATCATGCAGGTTTGCTATAATAGCGATGTTAATTATTATTAACATATATAATAATAAATATAATAATAATTAACATCACTATTATAGCAAACCTGCATGATGTATATTAGCAAGATGGACATTAGCATAATGTACATTACTAAGATGAGATGGTCAAGGTTCCCATAAATCAAATCATGTCACAGATGCCATCACAGAGTATGCTTCCCCATTGGAAGCACAATAATAGCATTAATCTGCCCTGCCAAGTGAAGGCAAACTTTGAGGATTGATAGAAACAAACAGCAATAAAAAAAGAGGGTTAGTGAAATAATCAATAACTATGTCCCAAGTGCCATGATTTTTATTTTTGGAGGTAAAGGAAATTATCTTCAGAATAGAAGCAGCATTAAGGTCAACCTTGATTACTATACTTGTAGTCCATGGCTATTCCTACATGTCATCAAGCTTTCTGTATTAGCCAACAAGAATTTAATGGGAAGGCGATAGAAATCACTATGTGCAACAGATTGATTTTTTTTAGTGGGCCCTGTACTCCACCCCTCTCTGTAGCCACACTCTTTACCATACAACTTCATAACTCTTTTTAAAGATACATGGTCTCTTTTCCCACTCTTTGGCTCTGGGGTGGTCTTATGACTGACTTTGGCCAACAGAATGAGGCAGAAATTATGGTGTGTCAGCTCTGAATGTCATTCTCAAGAGAACATGTATATTTCTGCTTGCTTTCTCTGTTGGTCCTTTCCATTAAAATATGTCTGTGCTAGGCAGCCGAGGATGAGACACATGGAACAGAGTTGAGTTGCTCCAGTAATCCTTGCCTAGGCTATTCTAGATCGGTCCCAGACATGTGAGTGACCACAGATCAAATCAAGGGTGACCTAGCTGATTCACATATTTTCTTGAGCTATGCAAGCTGACATCACCTCAATTCAACCCAGAGCAGTTGAATCTCAGATTCATGATAAAAATAAGTAATTATTATTACTTGGCACAGAGATGTTGGTGGTCATTTATTACACTGATTTTTTTTTTTTGCCAGAAGTTAATTGATACTCCATGTTTTCCTTTGCAAGTCTTTTATAGTAGTGATGATTTCCACAACACCCCCATGATTGTAGAATTTGTTGTTTGTGATTCTATAGTGTAGTATTCTACTTATCATGAGTAGAGATCTTGCAGATCCTTCAGTTGAATCTTCTTACCGTAATAGCCCTTATCTTAGAGGTCAGTTTGTTAGAGGGATGATGGAGACATTCTGGTAGTTGCCATTAATTTCCAATCTCAACTCTCTCCTGTACTGCATAAGGCCTACTACCTACTGATAGTGGCAAAGGTATTTCAACTCAATATGTCTGTAACTATTTTCATATTTTTTTTTAGTAAACTTGTTTCTTATCCCTTATTTCCTATCTCAATGAGTGTCACTATCATCCTTACATCCTTTGCTGAAGCCTGGTAGTGGGTATCATCTTGAACTCTTCACCTACCTCCAAATCTAGTTAATCATAAAATGCTATGGATCACAACCACCAAGAATCTCTTTGCCTCTCTCCACACTGAATGCACTACCCTAGTCCAAATAACCTTATCCCATCTGAGTTACTACCACAGCCTCCTAACTCACTAACTTATGCAAATGGGTAATTCACTGGAAGGATGTGGCCCCACCACTCAAAATCAAAGGCAACATTTCAGATACTATTTCAGTAATGATGAGAACTAGAGCAGCTCTGGAGATTCAGGCATTAGGCATAGCGGTGACTTGTCCTTGGGTAGCACAATAATGATATTCATCTGCCCTGCCATTTTTCCTTCTTCTTGATATTCTAGTCAAAATATGAAGCCAAGACAGAGAGTCTGATTGACTTAACTTAGGTCACATGCTCACCATTGCCTAGAAGTGACTATTCCACGTAAAAGGAAACTAAAATGCTTTTAATAAAAGAACAAGAAACCGAATGTTGTTTGACCAAACAACAATGTTGTCAATTCCTCTGGTATATCTGATTTCTCTCAAATCTTCTCATTTTGTCAGAATTTCTGCTAAACTGTGTTCATACCTTTATCATAGAAACCTGGCACTACAAGGAAACTGCAAATTGGCGTTGCAATCAGACATCTTCCAAGATCATTTTCTAGTCTTATGTTTAAGCAACTTCAGCATGTTGACTGCAGAAAGACACCCTCCAACCTCAAGGTCATATGATGACTCTGTTTCCTAATGTACGTCTAACCAGGCATTTTAGGACTGAGGTTTTCTCCAGCCTCACCTCCATCCCCATAATTTCCTAGTGAGCAGCTTTGTCTCTGCATAGCACCGATTGTTAGCTTCCCATCCTAGAATATGGAATGGTGTCTTGTTCATAAAAATCTTATAATCAGTTCTCAACATCCTACACATTCTATGCAGGTTTATGGGAACTCTTTCTGTTATAGGCAAAGAAAATGTGTTGCAAGAAATGAAAGCTCAACTCAAAAGTAGCTCATATGAGAATGCAGCAGATAATGTGTGGATGTAAGAGTTTGAGGAAAGATTATTTTTAAGATAGATACATGATTTCGAATGGAAGTGCTGAGTAATGAGAGTTTAGGAAGTGAGCATCAAGCCAGCCCAGTTGACCTCAGCAGCAAAAATTTATAAACTCATTCATGTGCTTCACTAATTTATCTCAGATGCTCCACACATGTGTGCCCATTTCATCTGCTATCAACTGAGGCAGTTCTTGATGTCCCTTTCCAAAATTCTTAAAGATAAATTTGGCTGGTTCAGAATTTTTTGTTCTTTATTTCTATTTTGTGTTTCCTTCCAAGGTGTTGCACAATCTATAGATGAACCACTTTAGGCCAAGTGTCTATACCTGATTTAGTCTACTAGATGTACATCAAAGGCAGAAACCCTTCATAGAGCTCTAGGAGGTACAGGTATGGTAGGCACTGTTGATTGCCTTCTCAAAAGCCATTTCTTTGCTAACAGCCAGTGTGCCCCAAACAGGAAATTTTGCTTGAACTGAGTGAATCACAGTGTACGTTGGCAGTAGCTGGCTTAGGCATGTGATCCAGTTCTGCCAAATTAAATGTAAGGGAAAGTCTGCCAAGAGGATTCTGTTGAATATCTTCCATGATACAAGGAGGTCCTAAGAAAGAACTATCTCTTTGTTCCTTAACTAGATGTTGTCCAAAACTGTAAGATCTGTGGCCATAAAGGGACAAGTCTGAAGATTAAAGTGAAATTCTGATCATGCTGAACAGAAATTGATTTTTGATGATGCTTTCAGTTTACTGATTTAATCTACAAGTCTTCTACCAGGACACTTCTTGTTACATATGGCAGCAGTCCCTATGTTAAGCTACCTTTAATTGCATATTCTATTACGTATAGTTTAAAAATTCCATTATAGCAGAATTTCTGTTTTCTAGGAGCCTGGGTAGGAATGGAACCCTAAGACATGTCTAATGTAGCAGGATTATAGAAGAGTGCTTAGTCGTAATGTCTACCTAATTATGATTATCTCCACCTCTTTGAAGATACAGGCACACCAACATTTGGAGTTTTTAATAGGGGCTGCAAATGATAAATAGTTTATTAAGGTGGAAATCTTTAAGAAGCTATTATACATAACTATGAATGTCTTCTAAAAATCGTTAAACCTTGCCTTCATTTTCTAACTTATTTTCCTTATTAAGATAAGGGAAGGATATGTACTGAACGTGATGTTCTGCAAAGTCTAAATATTGGATACTGACAAATTCTGCTGCTGAATTTATTTTATCCAATGGCCTTTGAGATCACCTATATTTTGTGTCCAGATTCAGAATGCTAGTGGGCATCAAAATCATTAAGATAAAATTCTTATTAAAATATAAAAGGTTATCCTGTCTTCCTTAAAAAGGTTACCTTCTTTTAGAAAATATCTTCTCATTTCTACAGGCGTTGTTATAGAAAATTTAAATTATAAAAAATTATAGTGTAAAAATAAGAAAGCATTGATTATTTTTTCTGTCTTATAAATGGAGAAAATGACACTTCAGAAAAGTTACTTTTTTGAAGTCATACAAGTGAATGTAATTTTCAGAACCTCTTTATCTTATAATGTTTTGCAATGAATATTTCCTTAAGTACTATATAGTGCTAGATAATTGCAGATGAGTCCCATTAGTTTTTATTATTCATTTCTTTAGTCAGGATGTAGGAACATTACAGATACATTTTGATTATCTAATTTTTATTTATTTCTACCAATGTGTCATCTTTTTCATTACTTCCTTACTACCACATAGAGAGGTATCTTTTTACCTGTAAAAACAAATTTTTTAACCAAATGCATTTTTTGCTCTGACAGAGGTATGGCCATTGCCTAGTTTATTTATTTAGAACCACATAAATATATGGAATTGATGAGTGAAAACAAATGGCCTGAGGTAAAAATCTGCTTTCGTAATTTAACTAAAATTTTATTAATATGGTAGCTCCACTTCCCATGTAAATAAATAGAAAATTGGTTAAACACAATATTAAACTGTTGCTTTTTTCTATAAAATTAATAAAAAGCAAACAGGCACAACACAAAGTCAGGGCCATAACTAAACCCCCAGTATGCAGAATAAAGTGGTGAATAATTACTGTCTTTGTAGAAAAGAGGATTAGAAAATTTCTACTCAGTGACCTGGAATGGCCCAGGTAAGCTTGCCTAGAACCATGGGTAGGGAAAATATCACTTACAAGAAATTAGCACTGCAGACCAGCAGTGCACATGAGTCTGAGATCCAAATTTATTATATCTGCTTGATTCAGTTTGTCAAAGACTGCTTGGTAGCCACCTAAAATTCATTCTTCCCTTATTCGTTACTTAAAAAAACAAAACACCTATGCTATTGGAGTTGGGAGTGTGCTCAGTCAATATATATATTTTCAGATTACCTTGCACCTAGTTAATTTCCTATCACTTATACTTATCATTTATCACCTGATAGCTCACCACTTGTTAAGTTCTGGCTAATTATCTACAATCGGATTTCTTGGAAGTCTTCTTAAATGGCAGGTAAATCTATTCTTTTTCCTCTCACTTGCTCCTGCTTCCTCAGTTAAGAACAGATGACATAATTTGACTTTTAAGAGTCAAAGAATGTAAGCTGTGTATAAGGCTGGTGAAATAGAAAGAAAATAAGACCTGGGGACTTCAAGATGTAGAGCTAGCACAGACTTCCTACTTAGATTCCTACTTACAAATTAATTTTATAAAAAAAACCCTACATTTATGTCTAGAATCTTTATTAATAGCAGTAAAATCAGTTCCCAATTATTTTACGTTGGATTACTGAACTGAAAAATTTTCATAAAAGTCATTCTTAGATGACTTTATGCAAATCAAAATAAAACAGCTTTATAGGAAAGCATTCACTATTCTGGAAACCAGAAGTTTCTGAGCATGCACACACACACACACACACACACACACACACACACACACACACAGAGAGAGAGAGAGAGAGAGAGAGAGAAAGGGAGAACAGACGATCTACTAGGAGTCTACAATCTATTAGGAAAGAGGGTCAGAAGACAGAATAATAAGAGATTGAGTACCCAACACCTGCTACTTATACAACAGTAAAACTATGTAAAAATTTAAAAAGTTTTAATCATTATAGAGGTTACAAACAGAATAAAAGCCATAATTGAAAAAACAACAGTATTATTTTAAAATGGAGAGTTTGAAACACAACCAAAAAACTTTCAAATGAAAACTTTAGCCACTGAAATAAACACATATACACCTCCCACCCCCTCAACACACACACATAAGGGTAACCAATTAGTCAAAGCTAAAACTAGATATAGGAAAGGATTTGGTATGTAGCACAAAGCATATGGAGAATAGGACTAAACTATGAGGAGAAACAGAAGAAAAATAAAAAGATTCAAATTTATTAATAGCATTTTTAGAAAAAAGTTTCAGGAGAATTCAATTCAATGGAGACGAACATTTGAAGAAATATTTGTCAAGAATGTTCTAGAATTAAAGCAAAACCAACCTAAGTGCTCAAAAAAAGCAACATGAAGGCACAGTAGAAAAATGTAAAACTACCTAGATATTATGTTGTGAAAGAGAAGAACTTCAAAGACAAAAATCATAATATTAAAAGCAACCAGAGAAAAATGTAGAATACCTAAGTAAAAAATTCAGCACATCTTGGAATCATATCTTCAAAGTACTGAGGAAAATAATTGTCAGTGTGAAATCCATTACTTAAAAACTATTAAAGAGGAAAAAAAGTTAAAATATATTTAAATACAGACTAAGATATTTTACTATTCACAAACTCTTGATGAAATAAAAAATTTAGGAAAGAAAACAGAAACTTGAAAAATAGCTGGTTGCAAGAAATAAGATGCACAAACACTGATTAAGCAAGATTGATAAGCACATTGGTATATCTGAATATCCATTGGATGTACTGCTACTGCTAATGACTAATTTGGTAACATCATAGGGAAAAATGAAGATGTGAGATCCAAGCTGCAGCTATTTTAAATTGCTTCAAAACAATGTAGAGATAAGAAATTTGGAAATTTTAAAGTCTAGTATGATTACTAACAAATTTAAGGGTAGCCACACAAAAATAGAAACGTAAAAGCAGAATATCTAGCTTCTAAGTAAATAGAGAAAAAAATTTAATTCAGGCCTAGGTCAGTGGCTCGCATCTGTAATCACAGCACTTTGAGAAGCCGAAGCAGACAAATTGCTTGAACCCAGGAATTCTAGACCAGCCTGGGAAACATAGTAAAAGTGTCTCCACAAAAAAATCTAAAAAAGTAGCCAGGCATGGTAACCATCTACTTGAGAGGCTGAGGCAGGAGAATCCTTTGAGCCTGGGAAGCGGAGGTGGCAGTGAGCCAAGATTGAGCCACTGCACTCCAGCTTGGGTGACAGAGCCAGACTCCATCTCAAAAAACATAAAAAGAAAGAAATCTAATTCAATAGAGGTCAAGAGAGAAATAAAAGAAGCAAAAAATTCAAAGCATGACAATATAAAAAATTATAACATAAGACAAAATGGTAGAAATATTTCAAATACATCCATTAGCACAATAAATATTAATGGATTAAGCTTGTCTGTTAACAGATTCCCAGCTTGAATAAAAATAATATGAATATTAAAATGTATTAATTTTATAATAGACACATACAATAAATGACAAAAAAGACTGAGAGTAAAGAGCAAGGAAAGAGATATACCAAGGAAATAGTACTTAGGAGAAAGATGATGTGGCACTATTAATATTGAAGAAAAATTGGCTTTAACATTAAAAAATTATTCTTGAATATGAAGGTGTCATTACTTAAAAGAACAGTTTACCAGAAACATATATCAATTTTGAACTGTATGCAACTTACATTATAACTACAATGTATATAAAATATTGATTAACAGTATTTTTAAATTAATTTTAAAAATTGACAAATGTAACTTGAGCGATCATCACATTCAGGGCACTGACATGTCTGGGGAAGAAATAAAGGGAATAATACTGGAAAGAATACAAGAAGACTTCAGTTCTAATTTTAACTTTTATTTTATATATTTATATGTTTATTTATTTTCTTTTTTAGAGACGGGGTTTCACCATGTTGGCCAGGTTGGTCTCAATCTCTTGACCTTGTTATCTGCCCATCTCAACCTCCCAAAGTTTTAACTTTTATTTTTAAAAAATGATCAGAAGCAATGTGGAAAATGCTAACAGTTTTAAAAATCTGGGACGGAATCCATGAGTATGTGTTACATTGTTATCAGTAGCTTTCTATGTTTGGAATATTTCATATACTTCAAAATGGTATTCAAAATAAAATGAAACTTGATATTGTTTTCAATATCACCCTCTGAATTGAATTTTTGGTCTAATTTTAGTCCTACTTTTACACAGTTGTGAAAAAATTATTCTACATTATAAAATAACCTGGTATTCATCCCCTTTGTTTTTCCTTTTTCTTATACTTTCTTTAAAAAGTGAGACTATAGCTTGCCACCTTTCCTTGGAACTTCAAAAATTGTCGTTCTTTTCTTTGTTCCCCTACTCCCTCTCTTCTTCCTTACTTTTTTCTTCCTTCGTCTCTTCCTCCCTCCCTTGCTTCTCTTTCCTTCCCTCCCTGCCTTTTCCAAAGGAATTACAAGAATTTAAACTCCAAATGTTTTCTTGATTTTTTTCATGATTGTTAGAGTTCCTAGATAAGGTACAAGAAAGCCAATTAAATTAGAATTTTAGATAAACAACAAACATGTCCCACATATTGCACAGAATATATGTATAATGAAAAGTTATTTGTTTTTTTATCTAAAATTCAAATTAATTGAGAGTCCCAGGTTTTTATTTCAGAATTCTATCAATCCTACACACTTTATCATAATTGTAGTTTATTTACATGGATCATATTTCTCACAAATATGAATTCATAAATATGTATACAGAATAGATCTGATAGAAGATCTTCTCATATCAAATCTGATGAAAAAGGCTATCTATTAAGGATAAATACTATCAAGCTATATTCTCTCTACCAAAGTTACTAGTATTCTAGTACCAGTACTGTTATCAAAGATGAAAGTTTGACTGGTTTAGACACAAATTAGTTGAATCTTAAGTACAAGATTGCCAGAGCTGGTTTTAGGTCCTGGTGCCTTTGAAACAAGTTGTACAGACTCTATAAATTTTACTTTTTAGTTCTTGCAAGTGAATTAATTATTTGGCTTTTCCTCTAACTTGGCTAAAAATTCTCTCTAAAAGAATAATTTCCTTCTCATTTGTAAAATTTGTCTTGTTTTGTCTCTTTCTCTAAGGAAATAAGCATCATATCCCAGATTATCTTTAAAACATACCACAGTTGCATTTTCTTTCAATTGGATGATTTTAGAATGTGATCTTCCAAAGGTTCCTCCTTGGTCCCTTACTATTTATCTTTCTAATTGAATTATTTCCTTAACCAGTACGCTTACAGAGATTCTTGGTTACTGAGTATCATGGAAAAAAAAAAATCAATGGAAGATTTCAATAAGGGCAATAGAGTAGGGAATCATTACCAATTGATTAAATGAACCAAGGAAAGAATGATCCAAAGGACAGATATAATAATTGTAATATGAAATATCAACAATTTTCAAAGAAGACAATAACAGTCATTGAAATGGCTTGATAGAAAGAAAAATAGCTTTGGGTTTCTGTATGTCTCTTTCCAAGTGAATCCTTTCACAGTATTTCTGTAGATGTGTCTTGATATGTGTCTTTCTTAAAGAGTACAACAATTTGCTTTAAAATTGCCTATAACTTAAGAAAAATAGAAATTACTATGATATTAGAGTTGTGGTTTCTTGTATGGTGCTTCTCCTTAAAAATATATTTTTTGCAATAAACAAATGCTTTGGTCTGAATGTTTGTGACCCTCCCCAAAATCGTATATTAAAATCCTAACCCCCAGGTGATAGACAGCTTGAAAGTCAGGATCTTTGGGAGGTTATTAGATCATGAGAGTGGACATCTCATGATTGGGAACAGTGTCCTTATAAAAGAGATACTAGTCTGCCCTGTCCACCATGTACAGAGAGAAGGGGCTGTCTAAGAACAAGGAATCTGTCTTCCAGCAAACACCAAATTTGCTAGCACCTTGATCTTGGAATTCCCAGTTTCCAGGATTATGAAAATAAATTTTTGTTGCTTATAAACTACCCAGTATATGATATTTTGTTAGAATAGACCAAATGGAGTAATATATCAAATAAAATATTAAGTTTCTTACAAATGATTTATTTTCAAATTGGTTTTTGTTTATGTAGGCTAAACAGTCTAAAATAAGAACCATATGGTAGCTGTTATTCCTGTATTGTTTGTTTTCCTTTTTGCCTTTACAAATTTCTGAATATTGTTGTAAGATTGAATGTATTCAAAAATAAATTGAAAGAAAGAAAAGCAAATAGAAAAAGTAAGCAAGCATTTATAGTATATATGTTACATATAAAATAAAATTTTTATTAAATTAAATATACTCTCTATTTTGGATTTTTTCTTAATATATGAAAACCATTTTCCTTTTCCATAAAATATTTCATCACATTTTTTCAATAGTTTCCTAGTACTGTATTATCTGTTAAAAAATGAAAGCTTTACTTTTGTGAAAATTTCTTTATCCTTTGAAACTCTGAGCTTTTATCTATAAAATAGAATTTGTGGGGAGAGAGAGGCAACTAAA
The DNA here is from genome assembly GCF_049354715.1 of Callithrix jacchus. NCBI lineage: Eukaryota > Metazoa > Chordata > Mammalia > Primates > Cebidae > Callithrix > Callithrix jacchus. The sequence goes on from NC_133509.1 coordinate 60,541,012, forward strand.
GGCTAAGCTATGATGGAGTGTCTATGAAAAAGAGTATGTTCTTGTCAGTGTAACTAATTCTACTGAGGACTAGAGGACAGTCACAATGTGAAACTATGTTTTACAACTCCAGGGATAAAAATCAGTGAAAGGAAAGGTGAAAATGATGAAAGTCAATGTGGTGACACTGTTAAAGATTTACCTCAATGTGCCTTTGTTGGTAGAACTCACAGTGCCCTCTGCAAACGGAAAAAAAAAAAACTGATTTACTTTATTGCACTCATCTGTCATAGATAATACCCTGTACAAAAAGGTGGAAGGAAATGGTGAACTTATAATCAGTCTGTGTACACATACAATAGGAAGGCAGTCTGGAAACCCAGCAGGTCTGGGAAATGAGTGGCTGTCATAAAGAGGACAGTGACACTCTACTGAGATCAGTGAGCATGAAGCTCCAAAGAGAGGAACAGCCAACTTGATCTTTCTTTGTGTGCACACTGTTGGGTGTGCCACATGCAACTTCAGACTTGCTGGGGCATCACAATCAATTGCCAGACAAATGCAACCCACTCTGCCACCAATAGGAGGAAGTGAACTTGTAGTCCTGTAATAGTGATAGATGGAGCTGCCTCTGCCTGACCAAGAGAGTATATTCCAAAGCTGCTGGGATCAATGCCTGTGTGTCAGATACAGTTGTTAAAAGCAAACTTTCTAGCAATTTGTGAAAAGACTAATTCAATTAGGCAATGCCTATAACTTTCTAGCTATCATTACAATCATTACAATAAAGAGACCAGATTTTTTTTTGGTGAATTTCCCTTGTTTTATTCTATTATTATTCAGAAAGTACTGATAGTTTTATTTTTCCCTTCTAAATTCTGTATATTGCAGATGTACTTACTTTTATGGCAGTAAGTCATGCTAAGAAGTTTAACTACCAGACAGTAATATCTAACAATGCTTATGCATTGTCTGATAAATGAAGTAGTGGCAATTTTTCAATCTTTAAATATTTTCTTTTCCTCTGGATGGTCAACTTCTCAGCCTGTCTAAGTTTGTTTGGGCTACCATAAAAATATCAAGTCTGAATAATTTCTAAACGACAGAAATTGATTGCTTCTAGTCTGGAAACTGAGAAGTCCAAGATGCAGGTGTCAGCAAATGTAGTGTTTGGTAAGAAGCCTGTTCCTCACAGATGCAGCCTGCTGGCTGAGTCTTCACATGGCAAAAGAGGAGAACAACACCCTTGAGCCTCTTTTATAAAGGCATTTTTACCATTTATGAGGCCCTCATGGTCTAATCTCCTCCTAGAGGCCCCAGTTCCTAATACCATTGCTTTAGGTATTTGATTGTGATATATGAAAACAGAGGGGAGGAGCAAGCATTCAGATCATAGCTTAGCCTGTCCCTTAATATTCAGGCACATGTCACTTAGCACTCCCTCCTAAATTCCTACTAACCCTATGTCATTCTGAGACTCTCAGGCAGTCTGAAAACCTCTGTATTAAATGTTTCATTCTCTTTGGAATCTTCATACATGCACAGACCGAAAGGTGAATATCTGAAATATTTTGCGAAAACGGAATGGTGGGCCCTTCTCTTTAAATTGCTGTCACCTTCTCCATCATAGAAGCTGCTTACTCTCCTCCATGACTTTTTGATGAATAGAGATTCACTTGATCTTCCCATGGAGGCTTTCCCCAACGAAGCTATGTATTCCTCTCTGTGACAGCCCAATATCATTGACACACTGTAATTAAGATATTCCATTATAATTATTGATGAGGAAATACCTGATTTTTCAGAACCATACACTCTCTTTCTTGCACAAGCCACATTTAAATGTTCTAGCCTGTATTCCATCAGACAAATTGACCGTTTAATGCACTAAATATTTCTTGACCTTCATGTAGTACAAAGCAAGCCAAAGTGTCTGAATTTACAATCACACAAAACAAGATGACAAATCAGATATAATTTTCTTCTTTTTGTTTTTGAGGAAAATATTTGAAATTCTAAAAGAAAGGTATCTGGGGAATGTGGTTGTCAGAGAAGCAACAGAGGATACATTTATCCAACCTATCATCAGGATAGGGCTCCTTAGAGAGGCTGGCATAGAGGCAAGTTTTCAATAAGGGAATACATGTGGCTTTGTAGACAAGGATTAGAAAGCTATTCTGAGCATAAAGTAAAGCCATCCTTTGACAGGAATAAGAGAAAAGAAATAAAAAGGTGGCGAGGGTGAATGACTTCTCTTTACCCCCTGAATCTCTCATTGTCCACCTGACAAATCATATCTATCCCATTTTCCAAAGCTCTCCTCAAGGCTTAGGAAAACAACTGAAATCAACTCATATTATTGTATCTGTAACATGATGAGCCTCCTCTTTTCCCCTAGATTGTATCTTATAGTTTATGCAAAAGCTAATTTAAGTTTTGAATTGAATAGTAGGAGAACAGCCATACTTTGTATTTTGAGGATGTGTATATCACATTTGTGAACATGCTACATGTTAAGTCATGTGCACACATGGGCTCTGGGAAAGGCAGAGCTTATATATAATACATTGAAGTTTTAGTTCTGTTTCTGACATTTTCTGATGATGTAAGTTTGGGGAAAGTTATCTATTCCCTGTATGTCTCAACTTTCTCCTTTGTAAAATAAAGGTAGTTGAACATATGCCAAGAATGTTGTGAGGGTTAAATGACATCATATTTGGGCAGCCTTTAACACAGCAGTTTGACCATCAATAAATGGCATTTTTATTATTGTTATTTTCTTGTTAAGATGGAAATTCTACTCTCTTAAGGAACTTGATCGTGAATGATGAGTTTGGAAAATATAATGGTGGGTTTATATTTTGAACACCAATTAGCTATGACTTTGGAAAAGCTCCTAAAATTTACCTGCTTCTTCCTGGAAAAGGAGAAGGTCAAGATATGTAGCTTGAATATGTGGAAATAAGTATACATGTATCATCTAATTTTGTGAAATTTTTATATTTCCAGTTGGTTCTTTGATAATTTTATTATTAAAATCCTGGAATTAGGACTCTGAGTATATAGTAAGTACCTATTTAATAACGGTACTTTTATATTCAAGAAAGACAGTTTTAAAAAGTGACTTTGATTTAGTAGATTGAACTTCCCCTTTCACACTGTGCACATGCTCAGTGAACCTATTTCCCAGACACTTCACAATCAGCCTCTTGACCAAGAGTTATTACTGCTCAGTGAAGTTTGATACAGGAAGAATATTGGACAGTTTGTGCTTCATTAATACAAGTTTGGTTTGTGAAATCCCCAAGCCTTGCTTTATAAGTCTTCAGATTAAAAATTAATTACAACAATTATCAACAAATATAAAGTCAAGAAAATAATGAAAGCCCATCTGTCTGTTTGGCTTTGGAAAGCATAGCACTGTGGCAACAACTGAAAACTACCATTTTTTACAGTAAGTTCTAAAAGTAATCCACCATGTATAAATACTCTTACTTCTTTTATACAAAACTCAATTCTTTATCTGAATAAATGCACTATTCATCTATTTTCACAATACCTTCTTATCTCTTAAACAAAAACTGGTGATGTAGATTACAGAAATTCCCTGGCATAGACATTTTTGAGATAGTTGATTATTGTTCAGTCTCCATTCAGAGATATCATGTACAAAAGAACAAGCAAACACCCTCTCAAAGATTACTTATATTGTCCTTAAACTTCCAGGATATTTTGACTGCATGTAAGGAATTATACATATGTGTGCATGGGAGGAGAAATATGCTAAAATAGATCATTTACAAAAGATTACTTCTAATTATATTTAAAATGGTCAGTTATTGACAAAGAGTGATAATATGTTCTTTAAACAACCATTGTTTCAAATGTGTTTTATCTCTGAGTGTCATATTTATCGTACATATAATCCATGAATATCTAGTTTTCCTTTAAAAATGATATAATAAATCTATAAAGATACAAGTAAAGTAACTCTTTTTGTAGTCAGAGAAAAAATAAAACTTTCAAATCAGTAGTTTAATAGATATCATGTTTATTCCCATGTTATTCTGTTTCCCTGAAAGAAATCCTTTGAATATTAAAGAGATGTAATTAATAAAAAGGGAAACTAATAAATATGTCAGAAACAATTTACTATTAGTTTGTATGTATTCTAAATACGTCAACTAGAGTGCAAATGAACCTTCAAAATTAGATTATTACTTGCAAAAAAAGACTGTTCTCATAGTTACAGAAAAAATTATCACTGGTTGCTAATATCTAGAAATCTAATAACTTTTCTAAAGATGTTGGCTTAAGTTTCAAAGAAATTTAAATATTGATCAGTGTAACATCTAATTGGCTAAATATGATATAATTTTATATGGATCAAATATAGACTTGTAAACTCACAATTAATTTACAATAAATATTACCTAAACTGAAGTTTTAAAAACTGAATGTGTTAAATAATTAGCAAGAAAAGCAAAACAATGGCCAGAAGGTAAATAAGTTACCCTGAAAAATTCTCCTGCTAAAATGTAACCATATTTTGGATAAATTAAAACAAGTGTAGTTTTTAGTAAATTGCTGAGTTTGCTAAAACAATGGAAATTTCTAAAATGAGAAAAAGTAGCTAGCTGAAACCAGAGCAGAATCAATAAGGAGTAGAGGCGAAGGGATCAGGGTATTTTTTTTTAAACTTTTTATTGGATTTTAGGTTTTGGGGTACATGAGCAGAGCATGCAAGACAGTTGCGTAGGTATACACATGGCAGTGTGCTTTGCTTTGCTTCTCCCCTTCACCCACATTTGGCATTTCTCCCCAGGCTATCCCTCCCCACCTCTCCCTCCCACTGGCCCTCCCCTTTTCCCCCCAATAGACCCCAGTGTTTAGTACTCCCCTTTCTGTGTCCCTGTGTTCTCATTTTTCATCACCCGCCTATGAGTGAGAATATGAGGTGTTTCATTTTCTGTTCTTGTGTCAGTTTGCTGAGGATGATGTTCTCCTGATTCATCCATGTCCCTACAAATGACACAAACTCATCATTTCTGATTGCTGCATAGTATTCCATGGTGTATATGTGCCACATTTTTCCAATCCAGTCTATCATCAATGGGCATTTGGGTTGATTCCAGGTCTTTGCTATTGTAAACAGTGCTGCAATGAACATTCGTGTACATGTGTCCTTATAGTAGAAGGATTTATAGTCTTTTGGATATATACCCAGTAATGGGATTGCTGGGTCAAATGGAATTTCTATTTCTAAGGCCTTGAGGAATCGCCACACTGTCTTCCACAATGGTTGAACTAATTTACACTCCCACCAACAGTGTAAAAGTGTTCCTTTTTCTCCACATCCTCTCCAGCATCTGTTGTCACCAGATTTTTTAATGATCACCATTCTAACTGGAGCAGGGTATTTTTAAGGGAGATTTACTTTGAGGCACATGTCTTCACCAGCTCTGTCACCCAAGGACTATACCTTAGGGCTCTGGCAAGATTGGGGCAGAACTTGAAACTCTTGCTTAATCAGAAATTCATTCAAAGGAGCTAAGTGGTCTCATACCAGTACTGAGCCTGGATCTTGCAGAATGCAAAACTTCTATAAAGTAGAAGGTCTCCCATTTATGCCCCCAGAATCCCTGCAGATTAGGTTCTATAAGATATTAGTCCACAATGAAAATTAAATAAACAAACATAGAAATGAGCAACCATAAGTGATGGATGACAGAAATGAAGACAAACAATTAAATAATGAAAGCCAGGCATGGTGGCTCACTCCAGTAATCCCAGCACTTTGGGAGGCCAAACCGGGAAGATTGCTTGAAACCAGAAGTTTGAGACCAGCCTGGGCAACATAATGAGACTCCCATCTCTACAAAACTTAAAAAAACAAATAGCCAGGCATGGTGTTGCATGCCTTTAGTCTAAGCTACTTGGGAGGCTGAAGTGGGAAGATCAGTTGAACCCAGTAGGTGAGGCTGCAGTGAGCCATAATTGCACCACTGCACTCCAGCTTGGTTGACACAGTGAGACCCTGTCTCAAAGAAAAAAAAAAAGATAATGTTTGATTTCAGAAGTTAAAACTGAAATGGAAATTAAAATTATTAAAGCTACCTGAAATAATAGAAAGTTTGAATAGTTGCAGTCATTAAATAAATGTATTTATTAGGTAAAAATTCTACCATAAAAAAGTCCCAGACTGCTAGGGTTTTACAAGTAAAATCTGTCAAAGTTTTGGATAGAAACAACAATTTCACATATGTTTTCCCTCTAAATATAGAAAGAAGACCCTCTTAACTTGTTTATGACATAAGATACTACAAGGAGAATATTAAGAGAAAAAGTCACTCACATTCATGAACATAGATAAAAAAATCTTTAAAAGTTATTTGTAAATAAACCTCCGTGGTATATTAAAAGAAGTTGAGTTTACACCAGAATGTTTTAGGCTGATAAGATTTCTAAATATAATGCACCACAAGGATAGAATATAAGAGAAAATTCAGAAGACTATCTGAATACCTATAGACAAAACATTTACAAAATTGAATATCCTTTATAATAAAAAATTGTTTAAAACACAAAATGGAAAAGACAATATTCTTAATCTGATAGAGGGAATCTATGTAAAACTAAATATCATTCTTTGTTTTTCTTTGAGATGGAGCATCACTCTATTGCCCACGCTGGAGTACAGTGGAGCAATCCCAGCTCACTGCAACCTCTGCCTCCTGGGTTCAAGAGATTCTCCTGCCTCAGCCTCCCAAGTGGCTGGTATTACAGGTGCCTGCTACCATGCCTGGCTAACTTTCATATTTTTAATAGAGGTGAGGTTTCGCCATGTTGGCCAGCCTGATTTGGAACTTCTGAGCTCAAGTGATCCACCTGCCTCAGCCTCCCAAAGTGCTAAGATTACAGGTGTGAGCCATTTCACCCTGTCTAAATATCATCCTTAATGAAGAAATTGCAAAGAAAAATGTTGTTAACATCAGAAACAATATAAAAATGTATCTTACTATGACTTCTCTCCAACATTGTACAAGAGACCTTAGCGAAGTAAGAAAAGAATGAGAAAAGATATAAAGAATGAAAAGAACTAACCAGAAATAAACTTATTTTCTAATTACAGATGTTATACCTGTTTGTGATTGTCTCCATACCAAATCTTAAATAATCTTCAGACAAATTGACAAAATTAATAAAAGAGTTGATGGCTCAACAAGGTAACTGAATAAAGTATGAATATAAAATATAAATTGCATTTTCTATATAGTAACCAGCAATAACAGAATAGAAAACTCCTCTATCAGAAAACTCCTCTACCAAATTCTTCAGTAGCTCACTCATAAATTTTATTTTCAGTAAAAATTTACTTGATTACTTTATTTAAAACTACAACCTACTACGAAGATCACTACTATCAAGATTATGACTATCATGCTTCCCTGCTTTTCTCTTTGAAAGCTCTTTATACTGTTTCATTTATTTTGTTTATTATTCATCTCCCTCAGCTGGAATGAAAAGTCTATAAAAGAAGTCTTTTTTTCTGTTTTCTTTCTTAATTTTTTAAACAACTCTTTCCTGGGACCCAGAACAGTACCTGACACATAATGGAAACTAAAACAGAATTTGTTAAATAAATGAATATATATACAAATGTACAAAATACAGTATTTATAATAACAACAAGATATAAAGTACTAACTAAATTTGTAATAAAAGATGAAGAATCTTACAGAGAAAATTATATTATTTTAAAGACAGACATACAAATGATGATATATACCAAGTTTACACATAGTTGTTCTCAATATTGAAAGCTATGATCAATTGTCCAAATGAATCTAGTAGATTCAAGGCAATGTCAACCAAATCCCAGCAACATTTTTAAGAAATGTGTCTAATTTTAACATTTTCATAAAAGAGTAAAAGCTCATGAATAGCCAGAATTCTTCTAAAGATTAAAGAGGACAGAAGAAGAAGATAGAGGAACTTTTCATTTAGATTGATACTTATAATAATAAACATGTCTTGTGGTAAGTACAGAAAAGTTGGCTAGTAGAACAGAGAACTCAGAAACAGCTCATTATATATATGGAATATTAAAATTTAACATGTGATATTAGAAATCATTGTAGAAAAAGTAGATTATCTGATAAATTGTGCTGAAACATTGCTTTTCCAAATTGAAAAAAAAACATAAAATGAGTCCTTTCTGTTTTCATTATATACACAAATATATTCCAGAAGAATTACAGATCTAAAGCAGAACCACACATTTTAATGCATATAGAATAATATATAGGAAAATATATTTTGACCTTTATAAATGGTAGAAATTTTTAACAAACAACAAAAACTTTTAATATAAAAATATTTATGAATGCAGTATAAATCAATAACTTCTGTTTATCAACAGATGCCACAATTAAAGTGATAATTTACATTACATATGAATAGAAGAAAACCAGTGACCTAATACATAAAGAATTACAAATCACTGAGGAAAGACAATGTAATTCAAAAAAAAGGACAAAATAATTGATAGCCATACTTTAGGAGAGGAAACAATAATGGTAAATAATCAAAGAAAAGGTACTATATCTCATTAGTAATCAAATAAAAATGTTAGGATGCAAAGCAGATAATATTACACTCACTAAATAGACAAAATGATAATTATTGTTAGGTTACAGAGTAATGTGATTTCTAATATAGTACCAATAAATACATAAATTGGTTTAATAATTTGGGGAACTAGTTTGGCATTATTTGGTAAATTTGATCATATCCATACTCTAGCACTCATGAATTACACTTATAGATATGTGATTTAGAAATCACTTGACATGTACCAGTAGACATCTGCAAAATTATTCATAGCCTTATTGCTAATAATAACCCAAACTTCTACAGACTGGAGATGGATAGATAAACTGTGGTATAATCAGCTAGTAAAATATTGTAGATAAGTTAAAGAAGAGATAGAGCTATAAGCAATAATACGGATAAGTCTTAGTAACATAGAGCTGAAAGAAAACAAGTTCCAGAAGACTATCTACAATATAACATTATTATAATACTTTGTCAAAAGTAAACATATTTAAAGTATATATTCTGCAGCATAACTCACATATGTAGGACTACAAAAGGTCTAGCATATAGAACAGGGAAGGAGAACACAGATGATACAATGATATCAGTAATGTTGACATTTAAAGTTGGCTGATATAGTATTTTATGTATATTTGAAAATATTGTTATTTTGTACATTATCAAATATTATATAGTATAAAAGAAAATATAATAAACGAAACTCCAATAACTAAAAGTATTTTTCCAGTATTCCAATCGTTTGGAAATTTAAGTAAATATTTGTTGGCCAGGCACCTGACTCATGCCTGTAATCTTTGGGAGGCCAAGGCAGGAGAATCACGAGGTCAAAAGATTGAGACCATCCCGGCCAATATGGTGAAACCCTGTCTGTACTAAAAATACAAAAATTAGCTGGATGTGGTGACATGCACCTGTAGTCCCAGCTACTCAGGAGGCTGAGGCAGGAGAATTGCTTGAACGCAGGAGGCAGAGGTTGCAGTGAGCCAAGATTTTGCCACTGCACTCTGGCCTGGCACCTGGTGACAGAGCAAGACTCTGTCTCAAGTATATATATATATATATATACACAAAATGATAATTATATTATATATATATTTAACATTTTTTAAAGTATACCAATCATCAAGTTTTAAGAAACTTTATTGCATTATGGGATATCTAAACTGTGTAATAAAAGTTGATATGTCTCTACTGTTTAGACATTATTAGAGAAATTAGAAATTATTGAGTTTTTAAAGAAAAATATTCTAAGGAAGACATGTTTTCATCACCAGAGTTTCAACTTATGATTTATGGAATTCTTTAGGAAGATTACTAATTTTAAGATAGTTGCACACATATTTTAATAGAAAAATGAAGTAGTACACAAAATCAAAGTTAAGAAGTAATTTGGGGATTTTTTAATAGCCTCTTACATTTTTGTAAAGGTAGGAGTATTTATTGCATAAAATATTTTTTTATAACTGGTTGATGGCATCTGGAATGGCCCCATTGTAAGATAATTTCCATAAAACTTTGGAAAAACAACAACATAACTTTGAAAGATATGTGCAAATGGTCAATGATAACGAAATCAATTATTCATAAATTACACAGAATCAAAATGCATTATCATATGCAGCCGAGATTCACATCCTCTCATGTTACAGAAATAACTTCAGAACAAGTCAGTAATACTGTGAAAAAATATACACTATAAAATCAGCACACAGATGCAAATAAAATAAGGGTATTTCTCAGCTATATTTTGTGCAACTTATACTTTGTGAAAACCCTGGGTCTCCTCTTTCAATATAATCTTGAGGCTACAGAAAACCAATCTTTTATTTCTTTGTTATGAAAATCACCCCAAAACTAAGCTTTTCTTTTTCACCAAATAGCAAAAACAGCTTTCTTTATTTTAATTCTGTCTTGGCACTACTTCCTTCTTTTATTACATAAACAGTAGATTCCATAGCAACCTTTTCCCCAGCATTTGAATGGTTGAGCTTCTGGGTCAGAGTGGCCCCTCTTGCCAGATCTGCTCCAATTAAGAACCATGGTTCTTATGTGCAAGTTTCTTTGTTATATGAATAAAATGGAGACACTATAATTTAACTAATAAATGATATTTTACCATACACGAGCATTGAGTTTGGGCTGGAGAGGGAACAGACTAGAATAAGGAAACTTGAGAAAGAATGTCATGTTTTGCTAAAGGACACAACATATTTCATAAGAAGTTCTTCTTAGGGTACAAAATATCTCAGAAGAGGAATAAAATAAAGAGACAACACAATAGAAAAACAATCAATCAAGCAAAATTTATGAAAGAAAAATGTAAGTTCTATTTCACAGCATAATAAAGCAAAGTGTTTACATTGTCAGTATTTGAAAAAATTCAGTGTGCTTTAATGCATATTATCTTACCTATGGAACAAAAGTAAAAGGACGATTCTTTTCAGATATATTTTGGATAAAGCGTCACAAAGGACATTCAGTCAGGTTTTTGAAGAAAGGAACATACTAAAAGGCAAATATTTAGGTTTTTTTGACACCTGCTCCAATTTTTAAAGGAAAAAAGAAATATAGATAGTATGGAAATTTTATTTCCAAGAAGAGAAATGTATAAAACAGAAAAAGCATAACAGAAGATTGATTTGGGAGCGAGGAGGCAAAATGAACTATTGCAGATGTAAAACTAAAGGCTCCTTTCTCCCGTCATCTTGGATGAGGGAAGACCAGAAAGAGCAACTTCGCAACAGGTACCACCAGACCTTTCTAACACTGGCTGTATGTGCTTCTGTAAAAAAGGCTATGTGCCAAACAGGGGAGAAATATAATCATTATTTTGGAAATTTTAGACATTTTCTATTTCCTAGCTGACTATCATAATTCATTTCCCACAGGGTTGTTCATCATCCATAAAAATGGTGTAGGATTTGTGAAGCAATCTTGAGTTCCTATCCTATGGGATATTTTAGTGTAGAACCAGAAGAAACCTACAGTAATTTTATTTTATTTTCCTTTCATTCAACCTGGAAAAGAAAAACCATTTTTTTTTGACAAATTGTATTGAAGATACTTAGTATAGGATCATAATTGCAGGGCTTTATTTCTAATCTCTTGAAAGCCTACAAATTTGGAGGTAGTTTGATAGTTTAAATGCTATGCAATTAGTTTGTGGTGCTCAAGAAGAGACAGATAAATACCACAATGGAAATGGGGTGGGATGGGATTTACTAGAATAATGCAGCTGAGAGTAGACCTGATTTTTGCTGCATTGTGCTGTAGACTCTGTCAGAAGTACATCTCTGTATTTTGCCTGAAGAAAGCACACAAATGGCTATAATATTGGAGAGTAGAAACCAACCCCCATTGCTGCTAAAATGTTAGTTTGGATTCATATGCCAGGCAGATTATGTTCCTGTAATCTTTGTGTGAAATGTTGAGCCTGAGAAAGCAAGTTGTTACCAAGGAATTTTTCTCTAGTCCCATTGAACTAATCTTCACAGGCCTTAAATAATTTGTATTTGCAAAATTATGCTACATCAATGCATTATCAGTTGACTGGTTATTTCTAACACGATTGACAAACTGCTTTTACCAGTTGAAAATAGTAAAAAGTTAAACAAAACCACGAATAACATACAAACATAACTGACTGCAGTGCCAAATGTCTGTTCTTCCAGCTACTCATGAAGTCAAAATGGAAAGATCTCCTGTGCCCAGGAATTTGAGCCTAGCCTGGACAACACAGCAAGACCCCCATCTCTAAAAAAAATTAAAAGGAAAATGAAAAAATTATAAACAGAACAATGAAAAAATGACAATAGAGTGAGTTATCTATTTCCTGTTTTCTTCATGCCATTTTTTTTTCTCAGAAAACTAGGAATAATTCAAGAAGATTCTCCAAATTTCTGGGTGTTGAATCTATGTTGATCAAAGATGGTGGTATTTAGTGTTGTATTTATTAGATTCTTATTTTATTATTCCCACAAAGGTTTAATACAAGAGGAAGAGAATAGAGTAAGAAAACTTGAGTTTAAATTCTGGCTTCGTCTCTGTCTCTTAGCAGCTGGAACACCTGGGAAACTTTTTTCTCTGAGCTCAATTTTCTTATTTGTAAAGTAGGTATATTAATTTGTTCTCATGCTGCTAATAAAGACATACCTGAGACTGGGTAATTATAGAGGGAAGAGGTGTAATTGACTCATGGTGCAGTATTGCTGGGGAGGCCTCAGGAAACTTACAATCATGGCAGAAGGGGAAGCAAGTAAGTTCTTCTTTCCACTGCAGTGGGAAGGAGAAGAATGAGAGCTGAGGGAAGGGGGAAGGCCCTCATAAAACATTCTGAGCTTGAGAATTTACTCACTATCATAAGAATAGCATAGGAGGAACCACTCCCATAATTCCATTACTCCCTACCAGTCCTTCCCACAACACCTGGAGATTATGGGAAGATGAGATTTGGGAAAGGACACAGCCAAACCATATCAGTAGGATAATACATAATATAGGCTAGACATGTAGCCACTGTATTTAGTGTACAGTAAAAGCTGATATATACAATTATTTTGCCTAAAATCAATTTGCTGGGTCAAATTTTCTATTAGGGTAAATACAATACCTTCTTAAAATTATAAATATTCCAAGCATTAAATGAAAAAAAAAAAAGTGAGAACTAAAGACCGACTAAGATAAGTTTGGTTGCTAATTGGGTGGTATATGTCTAAGAGTGGTATCGTCTGGTTAATTGTATGGCTGTAATAGCTAATATTTATTACATACTTAGTCTTTCAAATATTAATGTAGTATAAATTAAATCAACAAATCCTCAAAAGAACCTTAGGATGAGAGAACTATTAATATCTTTCTTTCACATAAAAAGAAATGAAAACACCAAAATGTTAATCTGCCCTCAATCTGGCAGCTACTGAGTTCGTGCTTGAATTCCAACCTCAGTAAGCTGGCACTAGTCTGGTAAACACCATGATGGCCTTTCCGTGTATTTTTCCCAGTACAGATTACATACATATTGATATTGTACATATTGAATAATCACACTTTTGGTGGATTCAAATTAGAGTGAAGATTAGGGTTTATATTGGAAAAATCACTCAATACTACTCTCCATGACCCACCTCATTCTGCCCCCTGCCTGAACAATCAGAATGAGCTCCCCAAAGGGGGAGCATAAGATAGCTTTTAGTAAAGCTACCTTCTGAGGGGACACTAAAAGAGAAATTTAACAAACTTTTTGAATGGTCTTTATGTCACGTTTCATGAAAGAAAACCAACTAAAATTAACTAAGTAAAATTTCATAGCCTTTTAAAACTAAAACTCAAACTAAAATCTGATGGTCTTTCTGACGTCTTAGCAGCATCATTTAAAATGGGAGGTTGGTCTTAGAAAATGCTCAAGTTGAGAGATAGGTGGTAAAACATCAGTGGCCTCAGTATCTAATGATGCAAAACCAAAACTAAATAATTAATGCTACTTTAGTAGGACTATTTTCTGGCTATTGGGGCAGAGCTGTGTAATATTCTAGGAAGACCATCAACTATGTTTTAGATAACAGAAACCCAGGTAGTACCTTCTTTGTATGTCATATTTTCAATTTCAGACTTTTTCTTTTTGCTATTCATAGTCAGGTTAGAGTGACTATGCATAGACTGATGCTAAGACTTCAATCAATGTTAAATGTCTTTGAATAAGTTAATTTGGTTTACAGTGGGTAGAAATGAAACAAAATTAAAAACCTGATATGGTTTGTCTGTGTCCCCACCCAAATCTCAACTTGAATTGTAGGTCCCACAATCCTCATCTGTCATGGGAAGAACCCAGTGGAAAGTAATTGAATCACAGGGGCATGTTTTTCCCTTACTGTTCTTGTGATAGTGAAACAGTCTCAGGAGATCTGATGGTTTTATTAAGGGCAGTTCCCTGCCACATGCTCTCTTGCCTGCCTCCATGTAAGATGTGCCTTTGCTCCTTCTTCACCTTCCACCATAATTGTGATGCCTCCCAGCTATATGAAACTGTTAAGTCCATTAAACCTCTTTTTCTTTATAAATTACTCAGTCTCAGGTATTTCTTTGAAGCAGTATGAAAATGGACTAATACACTAAATTGGTAGAGAGTGGAAGGTATCAAAAAACATGGAAGCGACTTTGGAACAAGGTAATGGGAGGAGGTTGGAACAGTTTGGAGGGCTCAGAAGAAGACAGGAAGATGTGGGAATGTTTGGGGTTTCCTAAAGACTTATTGATTGATTTTGACCATAAAGTACAGGTAAGGTGGGTCTCAAATGGAGATGAGGAACTTACTGGGAACTGGAGCAAAGATGATTGTTGCTATGCTTTAGCAAAGAGATTGGCAACATTTTGCTCCTGCCTTAGAGATGTGTGGAACTTCAAACTTTACACAGATGATTTAAGGTATCTGGCAGAAGAAATTTCTAAGAAGCAGAGTGTTCAAGAGGAGACTTGGGTGCTCTTAAAAACATTCAGTTTTATTCATTCACAAAGATATAGTTTGAAATTGGAACTTATGTTTAAAAGGGAAACAGAGCATAAAAGTTCAGAAAATTTGCAGCCTGACAATGCAATAGAAAAGCGAAACCCATTTTTCTGAGAAGAAATTCAAGCCAGCCGCAGAAATTTGCATAAGTAAGGAGCAGCCAAATGTTAGTGCCAAGACAATGGGGAAAATGTCTCCAGGGCATATCAGAGGTCTTCACAGCAGCCCCTCTCATCACAAGCCAGGAGGCCTAGGAATCGAATATGGTTTAATGGGCCAGGCCCAGGGCCTTGCTGCTTTGTGCCGTCTCTGACACCTTGGTGCCCTACATTCCAGCCACGGCTAAAAGAGGTCCACATACAGCTCAGGCTGTTGCTTTAGAGGGTGCAAGCTCAAGCCTTGGTGGCTTACACATGGTGTTGAGCCTGCAGGGGCACAGAAGTCAAGAATTGAGGTGTGGAAACCTCCACCTAGATTTCAGAGGATGTATGGGAACACCTTTTCCTTTATAAATTACCCAGTTGTGGGTATTTCTTCATAGCAGTATGAAAATGGACAAATATAAGACACTAACACAAACCAATGGAACATTCTGACCTTAGAAAATTGGTCTAGTCATAGCATAATAATAATTACTAAAAAGCAGGAAGGCCAGTTGGTTGTAGTCAGTCTTGTTTATTCTGAGTTCTGTCTATAGGATACAAAATGCAAGGAGAATTGGACAATTATCCATCTGATTTGATCAGTGTAGACAGCCAAACCAGTTAATTCAGCAGGGAGATGGAGCCCTGACTAGCTACACTGATCAAATCAGGAGAGTAACTGCCAGATCTCCCTTCATTTTATGCCGAGTAGATGCTGCCTTGGGGAATGGCTTAGATTCAAAGGCTCCAACTGTTTGAAGTCCCCCTAAAGTCTGTTAATTGGGACTCTTTGGACAGTTAAAACTGCACAGGCTGGGTTGGTTGACTAACCAGTTCTCAGACACAATAAATTCAGCTACTTGAAATGGCAAAAAAAGAGTTATTCATAAAATAATAATTATTATAATAGACTTATTTTAGCTATTAAAAAGAAAGTAAAACAAACTTTCATTGGAATAGTTAGTAATTGTTTCATTTGGTGAGGTAGCCAGGAAATGTAAAGATGAATTTTTCAGTTCAGAGTAGTGTTTCATGTATGAGTCCTATAAGCACAGGGTCATGTGATAATTCCTTCAGTCAGCACCAAGGTTTATTAATATTAGCAGTTAACAGAAGAATAAACAACTATATTGGTAGCATATTCTAATTTTATTCCTAAAAATTAATATGGTAAAATTTTCAGGAACATATCAAATTATGTTTCTAAGAAACTGTCTTCTTCATAGAATAATAAGAAGATAGAGTGAGCAGACAGTGCTGGGTAGATGTCAACAAAGTTAAAAAAAGATGTTCAGGGTTAATGAAAATAACAGAATTCAGTGAAGGTAGTTGAAGGGCCATATGTCTGAGTTTATTACAAAGAATAGTTCATTCTAGTACAAAACACAGGTTCCAGTCAAGATTGATTAGACTCTTATTCTCTGCATATTTGGATATGTACACAAATTATACACACACAGACACACATACACGCACTCTGTTGCACTCGATTTTATGTCCTCATTTCCCTCAATATTAATACCGCCAGAATAAACACATATAGTAGTTCTTTGATTAAACTCTGTAAAACTTTATTCTCACTAGATTAGTGGGATAGAGGAATGGGTAACTTTGATATAATCTTTCCTGGATGACTTTCAGTGGAGATGGTATTTTTCTGTACCTGCATAATAAATTAGTCCCTATTACTTCTCAGAAGGCTTGATCAGAACTGAACCCGCTTCCATAAAGTAGCAAAGTCAAGCAACTATGTTTATTCATTTGCAGTGTAGTTGATTATCTCCTAAAGACTATGGAACTAAATCAACTTCATCCAGAATCTGGACATAATTAAAGTTATTTCCAGAGTTTCTCAGTGTCAAAGGGAGTACAAAGAGAAGCAAGGAAAACTGAGAAGAAAAATGAAAGAAAGAGAAAGAAGACAGGAGGGAGGGAGAAAAGGAGGGAGGGAGTCAGGAAAAAATAGAGAAAGTAAGAAAATAAAAAAGGTTAGCTTCAATTAATAAGGGTAAAATAAAAAATAAAAAAGGGTAACTTCCCAGACAGGAATAAATTAAACATTCATTTCACCAAAGGTTTATTGAGCACCTATTAAAATTACGCATTGTTTTAAGCATATGAGGCCTATAAAGGATACAAAAAAGCATCATTTATACCTGCCTATATAGTATTTAATAGCTAAACATTTTCATTTATTTAATAAACATTTCATTTCTTTCACAACAACCCAGTGAAATTATTATTATTACTCATTGCCATTTCATAGATGAGAGATTTGCAGCTTGGGGAAATTAAGTTACTTGAACAAAATTGCTCAACAAATTTGCTTACAGAGTTGGTAAGAAATGCATCCTGACTTCAAGGAACCCTCACAAAGAATTAGCAATGAAACTAGTAACACTATGGCATTAGGAAACCTGACACTATGAATGAGTCCATTATGAGTGTGGACTTAACAGCAATAAGATTTCAGAAGCAGAAAAGATCAATAAATACTTTATGCCAAAGCCAGGACTTGAGGACAAGCAATAGAAATGGCTGGGAAAAGGATAAGCAGATAAATGGTAGAGACCATTTTGTTTAAGGGAAATACCATGAGCAGAAGTGCTGACTAGTTTAGAATTTATAACACTGGAGGAATTACTTGCTAAAGTTTTCTAGGAGTAAACAGCAAAAAGATTAATGGGTTAAAGAGATTGTGTTTCAATATCCAAGTGACAGACAGGCATTAAAAGTTTTCAGCAGGGAATGGACATGAAGAAAATTGAGTTTGGGGGAAGGTCAATTTGGCGACAGTCTGCAATATATATTAAAAAAGAAAGAGATTAGAAGCAGAAGTTTTTGTTAGGAGGCTGGTAGCTTGTTTCCCTAAAATAATCAAAATTGCCTGAGGATATTTCCCTAAAATAATGGAGAATTCCCTGTAGGCTTCCTCAAGCAAGGATAGGAGTCAGGGAGGATAATTCAACCTGGGTAACAGCAGAAAAATTATAAAACTAGGAGTTTATTTCATGAGAATATTCGAACTACTATGTAATAGTTTATATAAAAAACATCACATCTATAAAGGCCCTGAGAATTCATAGGTATTATGAGGGAAATCAGCACTGATTCTAAAAGGTGTGGAAGAACTTGTGGATGAGGAGAGAATTAAAAAACTAAAGGAGGCCAGGCGTGGTGGCTCACGCCTATAATCCTAGCACTTTGGGAGGCCGAGGCGGGTGGATCACGAGGTCAAGAGATCGAGACCATCCTGGTCAACAAGGTGAAACCCCGTCTCTACTAAAAGTACAAAAATTAGCTGGACATGGTGGTGCGTGCCTGTAGTCCCAGCTACTCGGGAGGCTGAGGCAGGAGAATTGCTTGAACCCAGAAGGCAGAGGTTGCGGTGAGCGGAGATCGTGACATTACTCCAGTCTGGGTAACAACAGCAAAACTCCATCTCAAAAAAAAAAAAAAAAAAAAAAAAAAACTAAAGCAAGCCAGCACTCCCAGCTACTCTGAGGCAGAAGCTGGAGGATCCCTTGAGCACAGGCGTGTGGGGATAGAGTACCCTACGATCACACCTGTGAAGTGTCACTGTACTCCAGCCTGGGCAACATAGGGAGATCCTGGGGGGGGGGGAAGAAGAGAAAGAGGAAGGAAGGGAAGGGAAAGAGGGAGGAAGGGAGGAAAGGAGGGAGGGAGAGAGGGAGGGAGGGAAAGTAAGAAGGGAAGCAGGGAGGGTGGGAAGCAGGAAGAAAAATAAAACTAGAACAAAAGAAAGAAAATCCCACATTGAACAGTGTAACTGGTGACTGAGAGGCATGAGAAGAGTTTGAATGTAAAAAACCCAAAAAAGGGGGAATCCTTTCACCAGAAGACTAACAGAAGGAAATAAAGAAGCATGACATGAAGACCACAGGGAATGTGACCTGACAGACAGAACTATTGAATGATGGAGTAGGCTCCCAAGGGAAGCTGAAGAAATTTCATCAGCCAGGACATTTAAGGTTAGCTGAACAAAGCTCTAAACATCTGCTGTGAGAGAAGCTCTACATCTGCATGAAAAAACACGATGGTTGCACATTCTCCACATATAACTTTCAAGTAGCTGGGACTACAGGTGCACACCATCATGCTCAGCTAATTTTTATACTTTTAGCTGAGACAGAGTCCCCCATGTTGGCCAGTCTGGTCTCAAACTTCTCTCCTCACGTGATCTGCCCACCTTGGCCTCCCATAGTGCCGAGATAACAGATGTGAACCACCATGCCCAGCCCTTTCCATGCTCCTTTAGGGTGACCATCTGCATTTCCCTGGCTTTTACAGTGATTATATTGTCATTTCTTGTTTCTTGAGTCCCAGATCCATACTTCCCTGTATTTACCAGACAGTTTAATTTTGATTTTAAGAATGTAACCTAGTCGATCTTTAAAATCAATCCAAGTTATATCTTCCTATAATTTTACAACACGAATCAGCTGGAAACTCTGGACTTACTTTAGATTTCGCCTTGTCTCTCAAATTCCTGCTTCTAATCAGCCAACACATTTTATAAATTCTGGCAAAATGTTTACTGAATTTCTCTTTATGTTTTATTCATATTAATGCTGCTTCTCCTTTGGTGGAAATGTTTATTTTCAACATTAAAAGTGTTCCCTGAAGTATGAGGTTCAGACTCCTCAAGATGCTTAGGATATTGCTGAGACACAATCCTATTGGAAGTTGAACAGAGTCATATAACACCGATGTTATCAGGGTCTTGTTAATCTCATTCATGGTATAATTTTGAATAACTACCTTTTACTTCAAGAGCATACTTCAGTATGCTAAAACAGGGCTTTTAAATTTGATACCGTTTTTTTCCACACAGTGCTCTGAGATGATCATAGTCATATTTTCGCTATCTCATTCTACAATTAATCAAGATCAGGAGGCCTATGTTAACCAACAGCTGTTTTCTGTGAATAAAGTAATAAAGCACTTCTATTCATACAACATCCTCCCTTCCTGGTGGTGTACCTTTTCTACATCACAAGCCCCAAAATAATCCTTAATGATATAAAAATGTATTATCTTGTACAAGCAAAAGAAAAAGTCATTAAGCATATCTTCCTCCTGTATGTTATACACATATGCCAAGAAATAATTACATCTCTGAATATCAGTGGTGTCATTCAACAACACATTCACTGTCCTGGAAGACTAACCTGTTTTATATGGAATGTTCAAGTGACATTTAAATCAATCTCATACAATGAGAAGAAAATAATTCTAAGTACAATGAACAAATAGGATAAGGACCATGAAGTAGGGGTAATCTTGTTCAAAAACAGGAAGAAGGTCAGTGTGACCACATAGTACATCATGAAGAGAGGGATAAAGATGAAAACTTAGGGGAGGGAGACAGGAATTTCTTTAGAATCTTTTGGCAAAAGCAAGAATGTGGTGTTTCAAAGTAAGGGTATATATAGCAGGGGTGTGGTATGACACAATTTGCTTTTAAAGGTATTATTCTAAGCTGCTTTGTGAAGAAGAGACTAAAAGAGGGCAGCAGAGAGACAATTAGGAAACAGCCTAGAAGACAAATTAGGATAGCTCAATTCAAGGTCAAAGCAGTGGAGGTAGTGGGAAGTGATTGGATTTACAATAACATTTTTTTAAAAAAATTACAGCCAGATTTGATGAACCAGGTAGAGTTTAGGGAAGAAGATAAATTGAGGATATTTTCTAGTTTTCAATCTCAAGAGTTCAAGTTTCTTCCATAAATCTCAATTTCAACATTTGAACTCTATTGTGTTACATTCTTCCCCAAACCAGCTCCTCTTCCTGTATACTCCATTCTCCAAAACTAGCTATTCTATGAATCCATCTACTCATGTTAGAAACTTGAGATATATCTTTGACACATTTATTAGCCCTGATATATCTGTCACCATTAGCCACCCCGCCTCTCCGACAATCTAATCCATTACCAAACACTGTCAATCTGACTTTTAAAATATCTTAAACTCATGCACTTCTCATGTTTCTACTAAAAGCATCCTGGTCCAAACTACTACAATCTTTTTCCTGGAAATGTAGAATAATTAGTTAATTTACCTGCATCTGATCTTCAACTGCATATGTTCATCACATAGGAACCAAAATTTGGTTTTGGTTTTTGTTAAAAACAAAACTCATTTCAAATATTTTTTAAAATCCTTCAGTGGCATCCATTTGTTCTTGAGTGAGATCTAAACTCTTTTAAATGGTCTACAAGGTTGTGCAAGATCTAGCTACTGTTCACCTCTCCAGCACTACCTCATGCAACTCTGCCACCCAGCCCCAGTGCTCCAGTCACATGATGGAATTAAGTGACTGAAAGCTCCACACCCCTTCCTGCTTCAAGGCATTTGCCTGTACCGTCCTACCTTACTGCCTCAACACTTAACTACTCACACTCTCCCTTAAGATCCCAGGGTAAATGTTGTTTCTACAGGGAAGAAATTGCTATTATATGTTCTCCTAGCACCCTCTAGTTTTTCTTTATCACACTATTAACCATGGCAGTTATCTTCATGAACTCTGTTGAATACCAGCGTGTCTTCCAAATCACTCTAATTCCTATGAGGAAAGAAAACATTCCAGCTTACTTTCCTATTCAGTCATTTTCTTCTCTTCTTCTTTATTAACCATTCCTATTAAGTGTATAACAATATTGGCTTTTAAGTAAAATGAGAGTCATTGAATATGTTTAACCAGGGAACACTGTGATCCAATGTATATAATAGAAGCCTAATTCTCCAGTTCTTCTGTGGGAAATGGCCAGGTAATCTAGAGGAAGTGTAGTGGTGAAGAAATTAGAAACAGGTGAGGAAGTAGGGAGGAATGAGTCTAGGATGGTACAAGTGGTGATGAGCATGTGCAGGAGGACTAAAAGGTAGGTATAGGTGGCCATCAGGAAAGATGGTTAGGATTTTTCATAACAATCCAATCTGTTCACTAAAATCTGGCCATGAAGGCAAGGAGAAAAGTGAAACAATACTTTAACAGGGATGTGGAATCAAGGGAGGTTATAAAGATAAAACGTGTTAGATTGTGTCTTCCTACTTCTTAAAAATGATCTATAGAGAGGGAAAGTTTGGTGAGGTAGGAGTCAAAAAGGGTAACTTAAAAAGCAATTTCCTTAAGCAGGTGAATGAGGATGAGACCCAGAGTACAAGTGGAGGAATGGACGCCTCCATGAAGTGCATGCAGAAAACTTCCCTGTCACTGGAGGGAAGGAGAAGGTGGTTGCAAGTGGAAGTTAACTTTGGTGATAGAGAAATAAAGGTATTTGCATGTGATGCCTTCCAATGTCTCAATTAAATATAATGTGAAATCACTAGTTGAGAATGAGAGAGTAAAGGTATGGAAGCTTTGAGATGAAAATATATAAACAATTTTGTGGTTGTTTTTTTCCTGAGTGTAGAAAACCTACTAGGGAAACATACTTGGAATTCCAGGCAGTGTTAACTGATTGAGGATTGTGAATATAAATTTAGAGTGAAACTTGTCAACAGAGGTTTTTCCTGCAAGATTTTGCTGTTTTGATGCAGGTATAGAGAAGATAGTTAAGTCCATTGAGGGTGGTAGGTTAGAAAGTGATTATAGCAGGAAGGGAGGATAATAAAGTTGAGGCCATCCATAAGGAAGACTTTATAATGATGTTATAGAACAAAAATGAAAGCAGAAAGATGTTAGCAGGGTCATCGTATTGGAAATCTGGATGAGATAAAAAGTGGCTGGAGTGAGAGAGCTTGAACAAGTGAAGAGGAGGGTTCAGAGATGATAGTGTCACAATTTAATGTTTGATATTGACATTGAAATTTAGGGGTGGTTCAATTTCTCATGATGACAAGATGTAGAGTATAGCAAAGAAATGGGTGAATGGGATGCAGTGGGTGAACAGTAAGTGGAAATATGCAGATTGCAAGGTATTGGATAGATCATCCAATTGCATGTTGTGATTATAAGAGCAATAACAGGACTTGAATGGATGTGACTTGAACAGCACAAGAATGACTGTGAACCAGAATCAAGGTTTCAAGGAAATGAGGAATGTCCCAAGTCTGACACAGCAAAGGGGAGACAGAAAAAGGGATCCAGTCATATTG
The DNA here is from genome assembly GCF_049354715.1 of Callithrix jacchus. Taxonomy (NCBI): domain Eukaryota; kingdom Metazoa; phylum Chordata; class Mammalia; order Primates; family Cebidae; genus Callithrix; species Callithrix jacchus. The sequence continues at coordinate 60,564,375 of NC_133509.1, forward strand.
TACGCATGTCAAAGAAAGAAGCAGGTTTGTTTTGTTTCATTTGTGCCTTGTTTCTTCTTATTGTGCTGAAGAGTAGAGGAGTAGTCTGGAATGAAAGTGAATCAAGTAAGCCAAACAGATATAAATTCTGCCTTTGTGGAGCTTACAGACTAGTAAATGAGAATAATATTAATCAAATACTTAAATAAATGTCTATAAATTACAGACTCTGACAAGTGCTATGAAGAAACAGTACAGGTCACTGTGACAGCATGAAACACAGTGACCAGACTGATCTGTGGAGTGAGGGTAAACCCCGAGGACGTGATATTTGAGCAGAGATCCAAAGGATGAGTGGAAGTTAGGGAGGCAAAGAATGATTGAGGCAAAAGGTAATTGAGTTTTTAGGGTAGATATGACAGAAAAACAAAAGGTCAGGAGAATGAAGGGACTTTTTGCAATGAAAGTGACAGACACAATGGATCAAGGAGATATCTGAGCCATCAGGAGAAAATGAGTTAGTCTGGAAACTGGGGCTGACCCTAGATTTAAAGAGAGGGCATGTGGAAAGTAAGTGTGTGAGAGAGCTATCAGGGGGAGGAGACTGTAGCCAGACATTCTCTTTCAGAAGTATGAAAGTGAAAGACTTTCCTAAGTCAAAGATACGTCCCTCTGAGTGGAGTGTGTAAATAAAGTCATCAAATAGATGAAGTTCTATTCATTAATGGTTTGGCTAAATTGTTATACTTAAAAACAATATTCTAATCCAGATGCTAATGTCTCCAATAAATCTGGATATTGAGTGTGAAATAACAGCAAAAAGGAGGGACCAAATAAGTGTTTTATATGAGGTTGAAGGAATGTATTCTGGACAAATTGTGTAAATTGCACAACGTTTGAAAATGAGCCTCAGTTTCACTGTATGCAAAATAGGAATAATAAGCCCTGTCCTGGAGAGCTATTGTGAGGTTAGCTATAATTTGAACCATGGCAGAGTACCCAACTTATAGGAGAAAATAAAATATAGTTATACCAATTATTATACTATCAATAGATATAGTTAATGGATATATTATTTGTCCTGAATAGCTATTGTGAGGCTAGCTATAATGTGAACCATGGTAGAGTATCCAACTTATAGGAGAAAATAAAAGATAGTTATATCAATTATCATACTATCAATGGAAATAGCTACTGCATATATTATTTATCCTATCCGGGATAGCTACTGTGAGGCTAACTATAATGTGAACCAGGGCAGAGTATCTAACTTATAAGAGAAAATAAAAGATAGTTGTATCAGTCATCATATTAATGTTTATCAAAGAAATAGTTACTGGATATATTATTCATTGTTTAAAGATGGCTTCTGCCTTATTTAGCACCCTAACAAATATAGAATTACCACACTTATATGTATGAGGAAAAAGAGAGCAGCACAAGGGAGAATTCCTATCATGTAAATCCTTAGTAAGTTTTAAAGACATGGGTAAAGTTACAGAAGCAGAGCTGATATTACAGCAGGGGTAGAGTGGGGTAGGAAGTGTAAGGGAGAAAAAGGGCTCACAATTCTTCAGTAGTGCCCCTCTGAAAGGTACAGCCCTAGGAGGCTCATCAACCAGCAAGTGTTGCCATTTCCCTGTCAAAAACTTTAAAGCACAAGAGTTTGCACAAAGTCACAGATTCAATAGCACAGACAAGACCAAAGATCCATGGTCAATGTTGCCTCCTTTACTGCTCTATCTACTGGACCATATAGTCTCCCTTGTAGTTATTTTGTTATTGGATACAGTATCTCCATTCTTTCTAATATGAATGGTTCAAACTGATGTTTCTGGGTTCAGAGGCCCAGCAAACACTGCATATCGTGGTATTCTTTCCTGTAAAACTCACCGCTATGGTTTGGTGCTGTATTATCATCCAAAGCTCATGTTGAATTATAATTCCCAGTGTTGTGGGAGGGACCTGGTGGACCTGGTTGTTTGAGGTGATAGGGTCATGGGGGTGGATTTCCCCCCTTCTGTTCTCATGATCGTAAGCGAGTTCTCACAGGATCTGATGGTTTAAAGGTAGGTGGTACTTCCTCCTTGCTCTCTCTCTCTCCCCTGCTCTACCATGGTAAGATGTATTTGCTTCCCCTTCACCTTCTACCATGATTGTAAGTTTCCTGAGGCCTCCCAGTCATGCTTTCTGTTAAGCCTGAAAAACTATGAGACAATTAAACCTCTTTTCTTCATAAATTACCCAGTCTCAGGTAGTTTTTTATAGCAGTGTGAAAACAGATTAACACAACCAGTATGTTGTGAGTTGAGCAAAGAGGTGGCCTAGCCATGACTTAGAATTGCAAATACCAATCATGAGAAATTACTGATGAGCCCAGTTCTCACACATTCCTCAGCCCTGACTTCTCTGGTGTGGCATTTGGAGCCCCATAGTCACTTTGGTTATAAGCCCTTATACGTCACCTGGAGTTTTAGAAGCCTGAACTGGTGGGGCAACCATAATTCATAGGGTCACTGTTAGAGGCAACAGTTTGTAAGGTAACACTCTCCTTCTTATTTGGAAGCCCACTTAAGGCAGAGAGTAGAGATGCTCCAAAGGCAGTATTCACTCCTCCTGTCTGTAATATCCTTAGCTATTATCGCTATGAGTATAGCACTTTAGGGGGTAACCCACTGATACAGTCACGCTTGACTCTAAAATGTACAGTAATGAACTGCAGCAGCTGCAGTGATCTAAATCAAAGATTTCTAGCACAGGCAAGGGAATGGGAAGGGTAGTGCCTTCTCTCTGTAAGTAGATTCTTTGCTAGGCAGCTTGCCTGCTACTTTAAAAGTAAAATCCTATTATACCTGTGAAACCCCGCTGCAAAGGGCAGATTCAGACAACCAACACAAAGCAATGTGGGCAAATTCCTGGGATGCCAGACCACAGGCAGAGCTTTCAGGGACAACAATTGTCCCATCTGTTGAATCTCTTGAAAACACTAAAAAAGTGCAGGTTATTGCATAAGCTCTGGGCAGGCACCACCGTTTTTTGAGCAATCTCTAAAGGCCAATCAGAACAACAAAGCCACATATATTGCAGAAGTTTTCACCTTTTTAGTCCAGCTGAAGATATATGTAGATTGAAAAACAAAACAGGTTTTTGTAGACCTAAGCAGAAGCTTTTAGAAATTATTGTGATTTCTACTACGTTTATAAGAGAGTCCCTATGCAGTAATGAACAGGGGTGATTTGGAGCAGTAGAGAGTGAGAAAGTAAAATTACTATTACAGACACTGTGGGAGCCCTGACTATATTAATGCAAATTCATTTTGGAGGTTGCTAAATTATTTACGTAGTTGTGGAACTTGTAAACTTTCCTGTCCTCCCCAAAGCATTTTCCTTATTAGGGTTCCCTGAAAACCAGAGGAGTAGCAAGCAAAGAGAAGTAGGGCAGAGCTTCTGGCTACCATCCATATTTCGACAAGGTAGAATGAGGACATGTCCTGAGCAGGGTGACACAAGGAATCAGAAGGATTATAATCCTCATCTTGCTTCTTCTATGCCTTCCCTTTGAAATGTTCAGTAGTCCAGACCACAGTAAAAAGGTGAGGCAGAGCAGGATCCAGCCTACAGATCACATCTCTGCCTTCAGGGAAAAGAGGAGAGAAGTAGCCAAGCAGGAGCATAGGACAAAGAGAAACAGAAAACTTCAAGCGGTAATCTTCCCTGCAGAACAAGAGCCATGAAATTGCTGTTCTGCAGAAAAATCTATTTTCTTTTTTTAACAGAAATCATCTAACCTCAAGGTTAGGGATGAGAGCAGGAGAGAACTATTTGCTCCTCTCTTCCTGCACCAGATTCTCATCTCAAAATTATTATTCTATCCTTCTTTTCTTCTCTCCCAATGTTTAAGCTGATATATTAATAACTTGTCAAGATGTCACCACTAACATTCAGGATAAAAAAGCAAATTATTACTAAGTTTTACCCTTTTAAAGTTTCCACAAATTCACGCAGAAACTTGATTACTTATACCTAAATATTTCAGATTATAAGTCAGTTGTCCACTTCAAAATAATAGCTGATTTGCAGAAGGTCTTTCCTAATTTATTCCCAGTTGCCTTTATTGACCCTTAGGGTTTTCATAGTTTCTACCAATTAAACATTTCAGGTTATGCTGTTCAGTCATGTCATGGGGTTATAAAGATTTCATGTGGAAGTAACTGAACTTTTTCTTCTGGTAAGTCCAGTCATCTCTCTGGACTCACTTCTGGCGCCATCCTATCTCTAGCACACATCTTTGTAACATGTTCTCTGTGAATGGTGTGATTCTTGGACAATAGCTAATATCTTATTAATAGTGAGTTGTTTTCCAGGATATTTTGTCACTTAATTTATATCATGGTATAATATTTTTAGGTGTGCTAGGTTGTTTGAAAATAGATCAAAAAGTTATTTTCCATTCCTATCTTAACAAAGCCATCATGCTTCTACCAAGCTTGGATTTCTAAATTGTGCATTCATTGCATGTTGACTACGGTGTAATGATGCTTATTTTTAATAACACTAGGAAGATAACTTCAGGAAGTTCATATTCTGTTCTTTCATTTGTATTGAAATTGAATAGTTCTCAAGCTGACTAAAATGAGAAAGGCTAATTTTCTTCATGAGCAATGGACTGTAAACAACATTTTTATAAACTACTGTCTTGGATACAGAATACCAGGAGTTTAAAAAATAATCAGTCTTCACTGCTGAGAAAGTGGATCATCATACTTTTTCTTATTTCAAACATATCGAGAGTGTTATTTAGCAGAGTACATCTATCTGTAGCACTGTAACCAGAGATGTTTTGCTTGCCTTCCATAAGTTTATAATGTGCTAAAGAAAAGGTGCACACAGATGTTGAAGCACAAATTCCAGAATTTAGTTAGTATTATTCTGTGAGCTGAGTAGTAAATCCAGAGACCAGAAGCTTAAGCAAATGGGAACTCCAGGTCCCCTAGAGCCCCGTTATACTGTCAGATAGCAAACCAAACTCAAACAAAAATAAAGACCTCAACATGAAAAATATAAATTGTAAATTTTGGGATAGCATAATCACATTGTTAAAAAATAAAATAAGGTAAAAAATATATAAGTCAAGAGCTCTTATTCCCATTTCATCTCTATTTCCTCCTTCCTCTCTGACTCACTCTCTGTCAGTTTGCATTTTGATTAGTTTCTTAAATATTCTTTCAATGTTCTCTTATGCAAATGCAAGCAAACCCAAATATTTCACCCTTTCTTACATACACAAAAAATAGCATACTATGGACAATTTTTTGTGGTTTGCTTTTTCCACTATAACATATGCCAGAAATCTTTAAAATTGAAATATAGAGAAATTTTCATTCTTTTTACAGTTATGTATTATTCCACTGACAGTTCATGTAATGTGTGGATGTGCTGGTTTATTTCAACAGACCCAATCTGGACTCCAAGTTATGGTTAAAAATATAATCCTAAGTCTTGTTAGGTAAGGCATTTATAGCAACAACACTTCTTTGGGGCATACAAACTAAAAGAGTGGTTGTGGAAAAATTGATTTTTGAGGCATAGGGAACTTTTCCGTTTAACTGGGCTCACTCGAAAGCTTCAGAAAGATAATCCAGACATCTCAAGAAGTTGACACATGCTGGTCCTTTGGTTGTGTCTGTAAACAGACTACTTTTTCTCTAATCTGGTTTCATCTTGGTGTGTTGGTACATGTACACACAGATGCAATGTGTGTATTCTTTCTAGACTTTAATTCACACACATATTAAGGGGAAAGGTGATGGGTGACTGGTGATGTAGGTGGTGACAGTCCCTATGAAGAATCAAGGGTATGGCAGTTCTTTATTTCTCCCCAAAGCAGCTGGCATGTTGAAGTTATCAGACCATATCAGGCTTAAGGGACATTAAATGTCAGGAGAGCAGACCTGCTATAGAAGCTGATAGGAGCTGTGGGAAACTTTAGTATCAAATGTTCTCCTGTATAATAATAGGCAGCAGCATCAATCTCAGAAATGCTGCTACAAATGTCAAAGAAAACCTTCCCTGTATATAGATTAAAGTTGCAGATAAAAACAGAGGACCAAATCAAAGCCCTAGTGTTCCTTTTCTGAAACCACCCTGCAAAAAATGCAATTTCAGAGTTATCAAAAAATAGAATCTCTCAAACAGCATTCATAAAGTTTCACATTTTGGTGTTATCACAGAGGCTTATATTGAGAAAATGCTATTTCTTCCTTCCCTCCCTTTTCAAGGTTGAAGCAGCATCCTATCTTCTTTAACAAACAATGTTTACTTCAGAGCTGCAAGCTTGGAGACAAACAGCACTGTGTTTTGCAGAGCCAGAGCTCCACATGCCAACGTGTGTTTGCCATTTCCTAGGAAACCCCTCTTTTCGGAAGGATCCAGGAAATAAACTTTTTAAAGTGACCTTATGAGGCCAACATTTGTGACCCCTAAATACAATTTCATCCAGTGAAGCAATTTAGATTGCTCCATAAATACAATGGAGTGTCAATTGAGAAATCCCAGTGTAAAAGCCTAAACAGAGTTTAGATTAATAAGCCCTGTTTTAGATGTGACAATTCAAACATTTAGCATTAAGAATTTGATCTGTCAAGTAGCCGGTTAGGCTTGGAAAATGTCGTTTTTTTTGTAAGAGGAGAGACAATATTACAAAAAGAAATTTTCATCAGCTATGGCTAAGGCACACACACATACACACATGCAAACACACACGTACACACATGTTTAAACAAATAAGCAGTTGTTCTAGGAGGATGCCTGCTGGAATAAGGTTAGCAATTTGCCACAGAGCTCAGAGTAGGGAATGTCTAGGAAACAGAGTCAATGATTCTATTTCTTCTACCCACTTACCCACTAAACATGACCCTGTCAAGTGATGTCCAGCACAGTGTCATCTCCCTTGATGTCAATCTCAACAATGTCTTGCTCATTGACATGTCTATACCACTCTGGTCATAGAGGGGTCTCTGTACACTTTTTGATAACTGCATGTTTATTATAGAAGATACAGTCACAAGAGTTTTTAAAATAGCAAAGAATTTGTTTTTAAAATAACAAAGAATTTGTTTAGAGAACTTTGTATTTGATTTTCTTATGTTTCTCTGAGCTGTGCTACTCATTTTCTATGCAATCTTGGGCATCTCTTTCTTGCTCTTTCAGGTGACTTTGTTTGCCTTCTGAACACTGTGTGGAGGACAGTTTTTTGAAGATAAAGATTCTTGATATCATCACTGAGATCAAAGCAGTTTCCAAGGCTCCTCTCTTAATCTCTGATAAGTGGTCAATAAGTGATACCACTAGTGATGAATTTCTTTGCCATATTCTGTCTCCCAAGTTGCCTGCAACTTGCATAATTGTCCTTATGGCCATCAGGATGGCAGTGCTACTTCAGATATCAAGTCTTTAAATAAACTATTCCTTAGCTAAGGGATGCTTAATATCTAGGTGATAGAATGATCTGTGCAACAAACTGCCATGGCACATGTTTACCTATGGAACAAACCTGCACATCCTGCGCAGGTACACCAGAATGCTCAGAACAGAATAGCTCTCTTTACAAATTGGTAGCTTCTTAACAGTACCTGCCTAAATTTATCACCTTTTCCTCATATTCTGTTCAATGTCACTTTATAGTTTCACTCTATACATATAACATTAATTTAAATTTATATCAAGTAGTTCCATTACTTGTGGTCCTTAACTTTATTTCTACAGACCCATTTCAAAGATTTGCAAGTTTCCCAAAATTGTATCATCAGTGTGCTTCAAAACAAGACTCATTAAAAAGAGGCTCTAACTGTACTTCCTCTTTCCTAGATATCCTTCCAGTTTTTCCTCTTCTAGAAAAGTAAAAAAAACGAGAGAAACAAATTCAGGGCTTTTTTTTTTTTCATCAGGGAAAAATGTATTGGTTTAACTCATCTTCCGATTCAGGCAAAGTTTTGTGGGTGATGATATATTTCACAATCCTTCCCTCCACCATTCAGTTTTTTATTTTTCCCACTTTAGAATGTAAGCTTCATGAAGGCAGATATTTTGGCCTTATTTTTCCTCCATGAAGGATTACAAGCCATTAGAGCAATGCCTAGCACATATAAGTACTCAGTAAGTATTTGATAAATCAATAAATATCTTTCTTCTGTTTTCTTCATGTAAACAAGCAGGTTTTGAAAACTTTAGGGTGGAATCTTTTATTCGTTTATTCCTGCATGCATAAATATTTACTGAGTGTCTGACAGGTGCCAGGCATAGTTTTGAGAGTTCCTGTGATGTTAGTATGATGTTCATGGAACTTTCATTCTAGTGAATCAGCAGACAGCAAACAAGGAAGCAAATAGATACAAAATAAAAACTGCAAAATATGACTGGAATTAAAAAATAATAAATAAGTGCTGTGACAGAGAATAATGGGAGTGCTTATGGTCAGACTTTCAGAAAATCATTTTTTTCTCTCTTTTCTTTCTTTTTGAGCCTGGGATATTAAATGAGAATTCTCCCCTTTTTCCTGAATCTTCTTGATAAAGTAGACTACTTTCAAAAAAGTTACAGAATAGTTTCTTTACTAAGACATAACATTTGTAGGCCATAAAAAATATCTTTAAGTACATGAGCTTAGTTATACACTCTAGTTTTAATTAAGGGACAAAAATAGCACTTCTTAAAATAAGTATATCCCTATGCAATAAACAATTTTATTAGTCATAACAATGGTGTAAATAGAATTAAAAATGACAAATTCTATAATGCCACTCATATTGGCATTTTTCCTTTTACTGTTCAGATTCTCAAGAAAAGTTAATATTTTCTCCTTTACTTCTTAAAATGGCCCACATCTGTCATTCCTCTACAGTATAAATTTTATTATCTTACAGTAGGTGATCTTTTGATACTCACTTTCTCCCCTCAGTATAATACCCATGAAATCCATTCAACGTGTTACATGTATCAACAGTTTGTTCCTTTTTAGTGCCTGAGTAATATTCTATAGTTTTTTTGGTTTCATTTTTAACAATTCACCCATCAATTGAAGGACAATTAGGTTGTTTCCAGTGTGGGGCCATTACAAATAAAGTTGCAATGAGCATTCAAGAACAGATTTTTTGTTTTTCAGGGATAAACACCTAGAAGCTGCTGCTGGGTTATATGGGAAGAATATCGTACAGTTTTTAAAGAAAACGTCAGCCTATTTGGCAGAGTGGTCGTACCATTTTGCATTTCCACTGCCAGCATATACCAGATCAAGTTCCTCTGCTCACCTCATCAGCATTGTATTGTGCTGTCAGGATGTTTGAAATTTTAGCTCTTCTAAAAGGCATGTGGCAATATCGATTGTAGTTTTAATTTGCATTTCCCTAACGTCTAATGATATTGAATATATTTTCATATTTTTATTTGTTATCCTTGATGAAGTGTGTAGTCATGGTGTTATGTTGCTCATTTTCTACTTGAATTGCTTATTTTTACTGCTGTTTTTATATTTCTTTACTTATTATCCATACATGTCTTTATCAGGCCTCGTATATATGTGGCTTGCAAAAAATTTCTTTCAGCATGGAGTACCTTTTATTTTCATCCTTTAAACAGGATATGCTACAGAGCATAAGATTTTAATTTTTATTTTGTCTAATTTATGGATTTTTTTCATTTATGGACTGTGCCTTTCATGTCATAAGAACTTTTTTCATCTAACTCTAGATTTTGTAGATTTTGATTTTCTCCTGTTCTAAAAATTTTATAGATTTGTAATTTGCTTCTAAATCTCTCTTTTGAGTTAATCTCAAGGTAAGTTGAGAATTTTAGGTGTAAATGAGATTTCTTTTTCTTTTTTTCTGTTGTTTTGTTTCGCCTATGGGTGTCCAATTGCTCCAGTACCATTTGTTGAAAAGACAACTGAAGATAACCTTTCCTTTATTGAATTAATTTTGTAACTTTGTAAAAATAAAACTTTTGGCCATGTTTTGATTGGTTTATGTCTGGGTTCTCTGTTCTACTCCCTTAATCTGTGTTTCTATCCCTCCACCAAACCTACATCATCATGATTACTATAGAAAAGAAGTGTTGTAAATTTGGATACAGTAATTATTCCCATTTCATTTATCTCTTAAAAATTATTTCAACTATTATAATTCCTTTTACATGTTTAAATAAATTTTAGAATAAGCTTGTTTATGTCTATAAAAATTACATTGGGAATTTGATAGAAATTACATAAAAGCTTATAGATCAATTTGAGGAGAATTCAAGTCTACTATGTCAAGTCTTCCAATCTATAAATCAATGTATTTCTCCACTTATTTTTAACTTAAAATTTCTTTTATTAAAACTGTAGTTTTCAACATATAACTCTTGTATATAATTTATTATATTTTATCTAAATGTTTACTTGAGTAACTATAAATGACATTTATAATGTTTTAATAATTTTATTATAATTTTATAATTACAATTTTTATGTTTATTGCTAGTATAATGTATATTAGTATTTAGAAATATTATTCATATTTTCATAAAGATCCTATATCCTGTGACCTTGCTGAACTCATTTGTCAGTTCTGCTAGAGACTTTTTTTTTTTTTTGGTAGATTTCTGGGACTTTCTGCATAGTCCATTATATCATTTGCACATAGGGACAGCGTTGTAACTTCCTTCCAATTTTTATTACTTTTAATTTCCTTCTCTTCCTTTATTTTGAATATTAGGACTTCCAGTATTGTATTGGTTAAGAATAGGGAGAGCTTTCGGAGGCCAAGGCGGGTGGATCACGAGGTTAAAAGATCGAGACCATCCTAGTCAACATGGTGAAACCACGTCTCTACTAAAAATACAAAAAATTAGTTGGGCATGGTGGTGCGTGCCTGTAATCCCAGCTACTCGGGAGGCTGAGGCAGGAGAATTGCCTGAACCCAGGAGGCGGAGGTTGCGGTGAGCCGAGATCGCGCATTGCACTTCAGCCTGGGTAACAAGAGCGAAACTCCGTCTCAAAAAAAAAAAAAAGAATAGGGAGAGAAAAAAATCTTCCCTTGGGGAAAATCTTAGGGGAAAAGCATTTAGTTTTCCCCATTAAATATGATGTTAGTTGTGTTTTATATATTTTAAAATAAACTCAGGAAGTTCCTTTCTATTCCTACTATGCTGAGAAAACTTATCATAAATAGGTGTTGAAGTCCATGAAATGTTTTTTTCTCAATCAATCAATATGATGATTTGACTCTTCTTTATCTTGTTGATGTGGTGGATTACACTGGCTGATTTCTGAATATGAACTAGCTTTGCATTTCATTGTGGTGTATAACTATTATTATGTGTGTTACTGAATTTCATTCACAAAAATATTTTGTTGATTATTTTTGAGTCTATTTTCATGAATAATATGCATTTGTAGTTTTCTTTTTTGTACTGGGTTTTTCTAGTTTTGGTCAGGCTAATACAGGTCTCAGAAAATGAGTTGAAATGTGTTCCTCTCCTAGTTTATGGAAGCAATTGTGTCAAACTGGTATTAATACTTCAAATATTTGGTGCAATTCTCCAGTGAAACCATCTGGGTATATCTAAGATTTCTTCTTATGGGCGTTTTAAACCTATAAATTCAATTTTTTTTATTTTTTATTTTTTTTATTGCATTTTAGGTTTTGGGGTACATGTGTGGAACATGCAAGACATTTGCATAGGTACACACATGGCAGTGTGTTTTTCTGCCTTCCTCCCCTTCACCCACATTTGGCATTTCTCCCCAGGCTATCCCTCCCCAGCTACCCCCTGCCCCACTGTCCATCCCCACTGGAGTACCCCAGTGTTTGGTACTCCCTTCCCTGTGTCCATGTGTTCTCATTTTTCATCACCCACCTATGAGTGAGAATATGCAGTATTTCATTTTCTGTTCTTGTGTCAGTTTGCTGAGAATGATGTTCTCCAGTTTCATCCATGTTCCTACAAATGACACGAACTCATCATTTTTGATTGCTGCATAATATTCCATGGTGTATATGTGCCACATTTTCCCAATCCAGTCTATCATCTATGGGCATTTGGGTTGGTTCCAGGTCTTTGCTATTGTAAACAGTGCTGCAATGAACATTCGTGTGCATGTGTCCTTATAGTAGAACGATTTATAGTCCTTCGGATATATACCCAGTAATGGGATTGCTGGGTCAATTGGAATTTCTATTTCTAAGGCCTTGAGGAATCGCCACACTGTCTTCCACAATGGTTGAACTAGTTTACACTCCCACCAACAGTGTAAAAGTGTTCCTATTTCTCCACATCCTCTCCAGCATCTGTTGTCTCCAGATTTTTTAATGATCGCCATTCTAACTGGCATGAGATGGTATCTCAATGTGGTTTTGATTTGCATCTCTTTAATGACCAGTGATGATGAGCATTTTTTCATATGTTTGTTGGCCTCATGTATGTCTTCTTTTGTAAAGTGTCTGTTCATATCCTTTGCCCATTTTTGAATGGGCTTGTTTGTTTTTTTTCTGTAAATCTGTTTGAGTTCTTTGTAAATTCTAGGCAAAACCATTCAGGACATAGGAGTAGGCAAGGACTTTATGACCAAAACACCAAAAGCATTGGCAACAAAAGCCAAAATAGATAAATGGGACCTAATCAAACTCCACAGCTTCTGCACGGCAAAAGAAACAGTCACTAGAGTACATCGGCAACCAACAGAATGGGAAAAAATTTTTGCAGTCTACCCATCTGACAAAGGGCTGATATCCAGAATTTACAAAGAACTCAATTTTTAAAATAATTTTTCAAATTATTTCATGTTGGATAGATTTTTTTTCTTTGAATTATATCCACATTTTTAGTTGTTTAGGTAGAAGGATTTATTTTATATAATATATTCCTACATAGCTCCAAAGAGATGCCACCTTTAATTTTAAGATGATACAGATTACACCTTTTACAATTGTCTAGAAAGAAAGTAGAAATTCTCTCCATCAATAAAACCTTCAGAAATAAACCAGGTGAAATATTGGGAAAACAAACCTTCTCTTGAAAACAGAAACATTGTTAACAAAGGTTTGAAACTAATGAAATAAATTTTGCTGAGAACCAAAAAAAAAAAAAAAAAAAAACACTCAGTGTAGAATACCCTGCATTATGAGCCCTACAGTAATCATAATTTTAAACATCTACATTTGTCTTAAAGACCAGTTGCTATTTTCTGGGAAGTTTCTGTAAATATACATATTATGTCTGTTGGTAAGCAGTACCATGAATATCTGACAAAGTTTGACTTAGAAGACCCTAATATGTAAAAGATGGGTACCCAACACTGGTATAGGAATAGGTCCTGGGGTCCTGCCTAGATTGTTTATCAAAATCTCATAAAATCAAATGTAAAATGACCTGATCACCACAATTCTTACATTCTTAAGAAAAAACAAATAAAACTTCTTGATAAGTAAAGAAGTGGCTTAGTCTAAAATGCATCTGGTCCTGCTCTAGAGGCTGTTTTCCAAATCCTATCAATGGTAGACTGCTTAGACAGAACCAAGATTTACATAAACATTTGAAAATAATCAAAAATCAGAATCAGTTCAAATACCAAACACAGTCAAAGGTCAACTTGTCTCTTCTATGCTTCAACTGCAAATCAAAATAGACTGGATTGGAAAAATGTGGCACATATACACCATGGAATATTATGCAGCAATCAGAAATGATGAGTTCGTGTTGTTTGTAGGGACATGGATGAATCTGGAAAACATCATCCTCAGCAAACTGACACAAGAACAGAAAATGAAACACCGCATATTCTCACTCATAGGTGGGTGATGAAAAATGAGAACACATGGACACAGAAAGGGGAGTACTAAACACTGGGGTCTATTGGGGGGAAAAGGGGAGGGCCAGTGGGAGGGGGAGGTGGGGAGGTATAGCCTGGGGAGAAATGCCAAATGTGGGTGAAGGGGAGAAACAAAGCAAAGCACACTGCCATGTGTGTACCTACACAACTGTCTTGCATGCTCTGCTCATGTACCCCAAAACCTATAATCCAATAAAAAATTAAAAAAAAAAAACCAGTATACTTTGCAATATTATTTTCTCTTTTAAAAACTTATCAAAAAAAAAAAGGGCTAATTTTACTAGTATCAAAATTATTTCCTCTCCTTGATAACCCATGTGACCAAGGGCAAATCAAATGTAATATTTGCTTTTACATCAAAAACAAAGTGAACTTTTATAAATCAGATTTTATGCAGTCTATAGTGTAAAGAACCAGTAAGAGAGATTTATCTCAAAATCCATAAATTGAATGCAAACTCGCAGAATAAATTAAATCAAGTATGAAAGAAAATCAACAGCTAAGTTTATGGAACAATAAATATGTAAAAAGGTGGAAAAATAATGCAGCAGGGCAATAAAAATCTCAAGCAAAAGGGTAGCAAGGAATGAGTTATAAATAAAAATAATGAAGTGAGATGAGAAGAAAATGGTATTAAAATAATTTCTGAAAGAACGTAATTAAAATAATTTTCACATAGAATTTCCACATAGAAATAGGAAAATAGCATGATGTGCTTTGCAATATTGCAGCAGGGGTAAAGTTTCTGAGCGGTGATCTCCATAGGGCAGGGTCCCTTACTTGTCCTCTGGTAATGAGGCTTATTAGGAAATGACTTTATAGCAGCTTTTATTTCAAAAACATGCTTTGCAAAAATACTAATGTTGAAGAAATGAAGACTGTTCCAAAAGGGAGGTGACAGTTACTATTAGCTGGCTGCATATTACCGAAGTTTTGACTTACTTTATTGTTCTGATAGATGCAGCTAAAGTGGCAAACCTTATCAGAATTTATAAAAAAGCCCTAGGGGACAAAAAAAGCCTGAATGGCCAAGACAATCCTAAGCAAAAAGAACAAAGCTAGAGGCATCATGCTACCTGACTTGAAACTATACTACAAGGTAACAGTACCCAAAACAACATGGTACTGGTACAAAAACAAACAAACTAATGAAACGGAATAGAGAAGTTAGAAATAAGCCCACACAGCTAACTGATCTTCATCAAACCTGACAAAAACAAGCCATGGGGAAAGGATTCCCTATTTAATAAATATTGCTGGGAGAACTGGTGAGCCATATGCAAAAAATTGAAACTGGACCCCTTCCTTATACCTTATACAAAAATTAACTCAAAATGGATTAAAGACTTAAATCTAAAACTCCAAACTATAAAAGCCTAGAAGAAAATCTAGGCAATGCCATTCAGGACATAGACAAGCAAAGATTTCATGATGAAATCACCAAAAGCAATTGCAACAAAAGAAAAATTGATAATTGATAATTAAACTAAGGAGCTTCTGCACAGCAAAAGAAACTATCATCACAGTGAACAGATAACCTATAGAATGGGAGAATATTTCTGTAGTGAATAGATAACCTACAGAATGGGAGAAAATTTTTGTAGTCTGTTCACTTGACAAAGGTCTAATATCCAGAGTCTATACAGAACTTAAACAAATTTACAAGATAAAAACAAACTCCATTAAAAAGTGGGCAAAGAACATGACCAGATACTTCTGAAGACATTCATGTGGTGAACAAAAATATTTTTAAAAAGCATACCATCACTGATCATTAAAGGAATGCAAAATAAAGCCACAATGAAATGCCATCTCACACCAGCCAGAATGGTGATGCTTATTAAAAAGTCCAGAAACAACAGGTGCTGGCAAGGTTGTGGAGAAAAAGGAATGCTTTTACACTGTTGGTGGGAGTAAAATTAGTTCAACTATTGTGGAAGACACTATGGTGATTCCTCAAAGATCTAGAGGCAAAAACACCATTTAAGCCAGGAATCCCAATTCTGGGTATATACCCAAATAAATATAAATTATTCATTATAAAGATGCATGCACACGTATGTTCATTACAGAATTACTCACTATAGGAAAGACATGGAATCAAACCAAATAGCCATCAGTAGTAGATTGTATAAAGAAATGTGGTACTTAAACACCATGGAATACTATGTAGCCACAGAACGGAATGAGATCTTGTTCTTTGCAGGAACATAAATGGGGCTGGAAGCTATTATCCACTAGAAGCAAACCAGTGCAGGAACAGAAAACCAAACACTGCATGTTTTCACTTACAAGTGGGAGCTACCTTATGAGAACACATGGACATACAGTGGGTAACAGTATCCATTGGGACCTGTCATGGTAGAGGTTAGGGAGACGGAAAGCATCAGAAGGGATAGCTAATGAATGCTAGGCTTAATACCATGTGACAGGCTGTTCTGTGCAACAAACCACCATGGCATACATTGACCTATGTAACAAACCTGCACATCCTGTACATGTACCCTGAACTTAAAACAAAAAAGTTCAAGGAAAAAAGAAAAAAACAAAGAAAGCCTCACAACATCCTGAAAGCATATGTCTTTAAGGTAATACATATTTAGTGGATGTGTGTGTGGTAGCACTGGAAAGGAGACTGGTGATATTGGTGATACATAAGACAAAAGAGAAGAATATGTTTTTTAGTCATTTTGTGGTGTGTGTATTTGGAAAGGGGGTGGAAAGGGAACACAGAACAGAGAAGAAGAGAAAACTTAAGTTATCTTTGACACTGCCATTCTAGACTCCAATTTTCTATGGCAATTAATATCTATAATATTAGTATGGCAACTGCAAGACAGCATTAGTTCAGTAATAATAATAAACATTTTTGAACAGTTAAGTGATAGAATGTGTCTAAACATTTTTGAAACATTGTTACATCTAGTTTTCAAACAATCCTGCAAAGTATGTCTTTATAGTTGATGAACCGAAGTCTTAAGGGAGTTAAGTGGGTTGTAAAAGTTCACACATCTAGTAAATAGCAGAGTTAAATTCAAAAATCCCCATTTTTACCACTGTGCTATACTAGCCTGATATATTTGTTGGCTGTTATTTTATAAATAACATAAATTACATATTTATATTATTTTTCATAAGAATGAGGGTTTTTTTTTAACCCATGTAGATTTTAAGCGCTTTCAGAACAGTTATCAGACTTACATTAACTTTATTTCCTTACTTTAAAAACAAGGTGAATGCAATCTTCAAGACTCTTTCCAGTTCTACCACTCTGTCTAGATTTCTACTTTGTAGAACACTTTGAATGAGGAAAGCTGCCATCAGCATAATAGGTGTTCAATAAAGTATTTGAAATGGCTGTTTAATAAATGAATAAATCCTCATTTATGAAAAACAACATTATAACATCAACAGCCATTGGAGTATCCATTTGGCTTAAGTAACTTAAAACATTTAAGATGTGCCAAACTTAGTTGTTTTAAATGAAAGAATCAGAAGAGTATTTTATCAGATGGCTCTTCCAATTCTATTAAATTATAGTGCTTTTTAGCTTCCTAATCTTTAGTTTACTTCTGATTACAATTTAATATTTCCAAGCCCACCTAGGATTCCCACTCCTACCTAAAATTTTGAAAAAAGAAATAACTCTCAGTGATTAAGGTATTTCAAATTATACTGTTTTTATTATTATTATATTTTGAATCACAAGACTTTTACACGATGAGATATCATTTCAAAATTATCTCAAATAACAATGCTGAAAATTCCAAACCATTCTCTGTGATGCCAATGTATAACATTTCCACATTTTATCAAATATTTTTTAAATCACAGAACATATTCCTATAAACATTTAGGCATGAGTCATTTTATCCAGTAATCTGATAATTCAGTAGTGAAAGTTCTCCCAAACTATGATGACTTGTTCATCTCATATTCTATCTTTGGTTGTGAGAGAAAAATACATTTACAACTTAAAAAATTTCTGACCACTTGTTTAGGTTGAATAAGTAAGTAACAAAATCAAAACTACAAAATTTTCTTTGTGCTAAAATACAATCCAAAGATAGAGATAAGTGGAAAGTTAAGTAAGAGGTTCTGGGCAGCAACAGGAATAGAAAGAAGGAGGTCTTATTCATGACATTCTCTCATAAAGAATAAAGCTTTAAATTTTAGAACAAGTTCTTAAATAAATATTTACTGATAAAGCAGCTACATCTATAACCATATAGATGGATTAATATCTTCTTAGGGTATTTACTATTGTGTGGAAATAGTACAGGTATCCAGATATGTATGGGTCTTGAAAATTTATAGAAGCTGAGTTACAGAGATCAACCAGCTAATAGTAATTTGTAAAAGACATAAGGCCTTACCTAGGCATTTGTTTAGGCTGGAAGAAAGAGAAATAGCATATGTTTATATACACATATTATTTATACCGTTTTTGCCAGGTAAATATGTTTTACCATTTGTGGGATACTGTCTACTTCCTTAAATTCAAGAAGCTTTGTTTATAGCTATGTAGATATTTTTAACTCTAAAAATTACTAAATATTTAAATCATGCAAGCGTAGGCAGAGTTGAGACACAGCAATAATCCGTAAAGCAGCAGAAGAATACGATTCAGTGAAACTGATCATGCTATTACTGTAAGATATCGCAAATACCACACTACTGAACAGAATATAGATGACAAGCAAATAGAAAAGTCAAGTTACAAAATGGAAAAAGAAGTAGAACCTTAGGGTCTGTGATGTCTTAGGTCTAGAGAAACCACAGGAGTCAAGCCAGCAAAACAACGGAAGTGTTGTACAGTGTTGCAGGTTGCAGTAGCCTACTGACTGGCCACGACTGGCACTTTAAGCATAAACACATCAGTTATCCAAGATAGGATAGGACCAGACACACCAAGGATTAGACCAGACACACCAAGAAATTATGCTTCTGTTCCAAAAAGCAGAACCTACATAATTCATGGCAGTAGGAAACAAAGCTGACTTTAGATCTCAAGGTCAGAAGACTGACAATGAGGGAGACTCTCCTTAGTAATCAACAACTGCAACTATTTCACAAGCTGAAGAGATTTGATAATCATTCTTGCCTCTACATTATCAAATTCTGGCAATTTTCTCAAGCTCATAATTAAGTTAAAGGTGCACCAACACAAGCGCCTGCCTGCAGATAAGAGGCCATTTTGGATGGGTGAGCAGGATATTGCTAGAAGCCTGAGAAAGAGGAGACATCTCCTTTGTGGATTTCTTCTTGGGTGATTGTAGCTGCCTTGGTCAATCCAAGTTCCTTGGTTCAAAATCAGAGGGATTGACTTTGCTAGTTTACCACACCCATAAGTACTGACACTGCTACTTTGGGAAAATTTGCTATAATTAGAAGCACCTATGTATGATTGCAGTGCTATTAACTTATATAGGCTGGTAGTCTTCTTCAACTCTTTTGGAAGTTTGAAATGTACAATAATTTATACATTATTAAGTACATATTCATTACCTAATTATTTGAAAGCATCTGAATGATGCTAAAGTCCTAGGTGTTATTTTAACTTTTTTCCCTCCAGTAATTTTCCCTCCAGATCTCCAGTAATTAATTTTGACATCTTGACTCGCTTTTGCATAGGGCCAATACACAGGCTTGGCTTTCTTCTATAATGGCTCCTGATAATGTGGGAGACTACTGTATTTCAGGAAGAATTCTAGGGAAAGCTTGTTGAGATTGGGCCATCCAAATCAAACAGCAGAATTGACATTCAATTATCTGAAAACTTTAAATAACTTCACATTCTAAAAGGCTTCTGATACTATCACACAAATGAATAAAGTGTTAATTGGCATTAAGATGTTAGGAAGTAGCAGGCCAAGGATCTAGAAGCTCTTGCAGGATTTTTAACCTAGTCTGGAACTGACTCCTTATATTTTTACTGGGTCATTTTATTTATTGAGACATAGGCTCCAGGAAGCCTGCTTCCTAAGTTGTTTTCTTAGAAACATACCTATCTTCTGAAAGAAAATCTTTTGGGATGAGAGCTAAGAAAATGAAAGAGAAAGCAAGAATCAGAAAGCAAAAAAGACATAAGAGAATCAAAGAATAAAGACAGAATCAGATAAACAAAACAGTTGAAGTCTAGAAATAAGAAAGCCCAACCTAAAAGAAAATATCTTTGCCAATAAAATTCTAAAATAAAACTCCCAAGGCTTATTCCAAGATTCAAACATAAATATTACATCTGTGGCAAGGAGCAGAGCATTATTAAAATTTTAATATTCTAACACAATTTCTCTCTTCTTCCAGAATACCTAATTCCCATTTCTCTTATTACCTGCATTTGAGAAGTACATTTTTTCTAAGAAAATTTACATTTTTATAAAAATGATATAAAATACCTTTTATTTTCTTTCTTTTTTTTCAAACAGGTTCTTGCTCTGTTGCCCACACTGGAGTGCAGTAGCACAATCATGGCTCACTGCAGCCTCCATTCCCTGGGCTCAAATGATCCTCCTACCTTCGCCTCCTAAGTAGCTGGACTCACAGGTTTGTGCCACAAAACCCTGCTGGTTTCAGAAAAAATTCTAAAGACAGGGGTCGTCCTGTGTTGCCCAGGTGGTTCTTGAACTCCTGGGTTCAAATGATCCTCCTACTTCAGCCTCCTGAAATGCTGAGATTATAGGCATGAGCCATTGTGCAAGGCCTTGAAATACCTTTTCTTAAATATTTATTGGAAAAATGTTTTAGAGAAGAGGAGTTTTTCAGGTAATAAATTGTGTTTATAATCAATTAAAAATTTCCTTTTCAAGTGAATAGATAATACGAATTAGATGTGTCTACTGGCTATTCCATCAAAATGGTTACAGATGGTGAGAGAGAGCTTTGGAAAAAGAATATTTGGCTTTGCCTTTCAACAGTGGCATGATGCCAGGTTTTTCTAATGTTTTAGGATTTCTTTTCTGGAAACTAACAATAACAGTAAATTCTCATTTTAGGTTTAAATGAGGTAATAATTGTCTAGTATCTGACAGTCAGTAAAGGCACAATGAATGCTAGTTGTTAATATAACTATTGCTATTATTATCATTGTTTGTATTATTGATATGGTTAAATAGACAATGCTTTTCCAGAGAAAATGATGGTAAGTATATAGTTAATTTTTATTCCTCATATTCTCCACTGATTTACCAGTGACTTGCCAATTTAGATACTGTGAGGAAAAAGGTAGGAAAACCTGGGATGAGAATGAGGAAAATAAATTTGCCCAGAGACTGTTTTACTAATCAATATTTCTAAATTTAGTTAATTGTACAGGTAGGGTAGGGCAGTTGCAATTCAGTAAGGCTTTTTTTTCCATAAATCAATTAATGTTTCACTAACATTTAAGTTCTTTGAGAAACTGTGTCTCATGGGACTAAACATGAGACATACATGGCAAGACATAAAGGGACACAGAATAATCGATTGTTTCCCAAATTCAAAAGCCTCTCAACACTTTAATAACATAAAATTTAAAGAAAAAACAAAATCCCCATTATTAAATTTTTATTGGAACTAAGACATCCTCTATAAGAAATCTTTTATCTTCTAGAGACATAAGAGGATCAAAGAATAAACACAGAATCAAGGAATAAAGTATGAAATACTGCATGCATCTCCAAATGAAGCTCTTCTTTGGCCACGTTTGCCCAAGAAATTGGGTATATTTAATTTGGACAACTTTATTTCCTGGGAGTTCTGCCTGAAAAATTTTTTTAAAAACTCTCTAGAACTGAGAAAGATATCTATTGAGATGTAAAATAAAAAATAAAATACAGAGAAGAAGGATAATAAAGACAAAATACATTTGAGAATAAGGGCAGGAAAGTAGAATTCAATAGGATGACAAAGAAGATCAAGGCCTAAAGATAAAAGGTCATTTTGTTCCAGATTTAATTCATATTGTGCAGGTTAATGGTAAAATTCCAACCCCATCTGTAGGCATCTTACAGATATGCCAAAGGATATGGCAGATTTTTAATCAATGGAATTCTAATATGCTTTAAACTCTATGCTCAAGTTTAGATCATTTCAGATGCAAGATATATTTTCAGCAAGATCTCTTACCAAAAGAAAACATCTGCTAAGAGCTTTCCATTTTTGCAACACCTTCTTTCAACAGTTTCTATAATTTCTGAAAAAATACATAAGCAGAGAATACAGCTAAACGAGAACAGCTGCATGAATTCAGTTTTTGAATCTATTCTTTATTTCTCCCTCCTGTCCCCATTGCAGTTCTTAATATTATATGGAATGAAAGAAAAGAAAAAGTAAACCCGAGTGAGATTAAGAAATATATTTTACACCAACATCCTTTAAGCTAAATTCTTTGCTCTAATAAAAATAAACAGGATAATTTTAATGAGTCACCAGTTTTCTAACCATTTTATAATTACATAGTTCCATACATAAAAACCATCTGAAATAGATAGTTCCAGTAGTTTTATAGAATGTGTAGGTGAGGAAGAGGATGTACCATTTGGCAAGTCATAAAAATCTGGGAAGGGGTGCTCAGAATGCTTGATTCTCAAGATCATGGCTAAGTTCCGTATCACTGCTAGAGAAGTTTCATGTGGGTGTCTGCTATGGACTGAATTGCGTTTCCTCAAAATTGCCATGTTTGAGTCTTTAACACCAGTTAACTCAGAATGTGACTGTTGTATTTGAAGACAGTCACATTTGAGAGTTCTTAGTTCTCAAAGAACTAATTAATAAATGAAGTCATTAGAGAGTACCCTAAGCCAGTATGACTGGCATCCTTATCAGAAGAAGAGATGAGGCTACAACATGCATAGAGGGAAGACCATGCAAAGATGCCTGGAGAGGAAAGCCATCTACAAGTCAAGGAGAGGAGCATTAGAAGGAACCAGCCTTGCTGATACTTAGACTTGACCTCAGACTTTTACTGCCTGGATCTGTGAGAACTGTATTTCTGTTGTTTCAGCTTCCCAGTTTGTAGCACTTTGTTATGGTAGCAGTAGCAGGCTAACAAATGTCAGGCTAGACAATTCTTAGTTTTTTTAAAGATCAATGATAGTACATCTATTAGCCAGCTTCTTTATTTTTTTTTTCTATTTTTATTTTTTATTAACATATTTCCCAGAAACTCAGTAGGGAAAAAAGAATAATGAGTTTGATAAAAGTTTTGTTGGGGGAGGCAAAGAAAATATCTACTGTTTTCTTTCCTTGAATTACACCTGGAAAAAGGTAGATGTTCTCTTCCCTGTACTCCTATTATGGCACTTGGATTATTATAGTTCTGTCTAGATTATGAACACTATGCAATATATGCCTATAGACCCTATGTCTATAGATGTCCTCACAGTCTCTGGGACAGAATATTCCTAGAACCTCAAACAGCTTTTGACATATACTAGACATTCAGTAAATGTAATAGGTGTTCCATAAATGTTTTGTGAATCAAAGAATCCTAAAATAGAGATAATTTCCCTCTCTTTTTTACTGATGCATAAACAAAGTTTAAGTGGCTTTCCCAAGATTACCTTAATTTTGGCTTTTGAAACAGCCAAGAAACCTCACTCTTCTTTTCTTAAGTTCTGAATGCTTAATGGAGGCAAAGGAACCTGAAAACAGAGAATAGAATATCACCTTCATTACTGTGACTAGACTAGACTATGATATAGTGATATAAAAGCCACATATCATCGACTAGATATAGTGGTATAACAACCAATAGAACATGACATAGTGGTATACCAACCCTAAAATTATAGAGACACTCTTAGCCAGGCATAGACAGAACTTGTTGGCTGGAGCTCTCACCATGTGAAACATACAGCATGGAGGGATGGGACAGAAAGCCTGTTCCTCGGCAGCTGGGTCCCAAAGAAGGGAGAGAAGATGAGAGGAGGGGGCTCTGAAACTGATGACAAATATAAGCCACTCAACCTCTCCTAGAGAGGAGTA
The DNA here is from genome assembly GCF_049354715.1 of Callithrix jacchus. Classification (NCBI taxonomy): domain Eukaryota; kingdom Metazoa; phylum Chordata; class Mammalia; order Primates; family Cebidae; genus Callithrix; species Callithrix jacchus. Next base: position 60,588,183 of record NC_133509.1, read on the forward strand.
TGCAAAGGAATAAAAAAATCAGGAAAGTTGTTCTAGTGAAGCACCCTCCACAGGAAAAGAAACACGAAGAGCCTAGAGTAAGTGTTTCCCAGGCACCTCCCTTCCATCAAGTTTAGTATGCCCAGCACTCAGACACAAGTCTTCTGACAATATTTGCCTTCTCATAGTGACTCAGCAGCATAGAGGATAAAATGAATGTCAGTCTAACCTGAGTTTGAGACTCTAACTAGAGTTGAATTGAGGCTATAAAATCATCAGTCTTTCACAAACTTTTGCAGCCCTAACATAAAAGCCATATTATAAAGCTCCACATTTGGCACATAGCAGAAATCAAATAAATAGTAAAATGTTCATTTTGTACAAATACTACAAAAAGAAACAACCTTGGAGAATTTCTGATTTGGCACAAACTTGAAAAGGAATAGATTAAAAAATGAGCGCTGGTATGAAAAGGAATGAGATCATGTCCTTTGAAGGGACATGGATGGAGCTTGAAGCCATTATCCTCAGCAAACTAACACAGAAACAGAAAAACAAACATTGCATGTTGTCATTCACAGGTGGGAGCTGAACAATGAGAACACATGGACACATGGCAGGGAACAACACACACTGGGGTCTGTTGGGGTTGGGGCAAGGAAAGAGAGAGCAGCAGAAAGAAGAGCTAATGGATGCTGGGATTAATACTTAGATGAGGGGTTGATCTATGCAGCAAACCATGATGGCACATGTTTACTTAGGTAACTAACCTGCACATGTACCTCAGAAATAAAAATAAAAGCTTAAGAAAAACAAAAGGAAAAAAGAATGAGAACTGGGAATGAGTGAGATGGAGATGAAGAGGGAGTAGGGAAAATAAATGTTTTTCCTAAAAGATTTTCAGCTGTATTTGTACATCTGGTTTCTGTTTTCAGAAACAAAGCAAGAAAGGTTTCTTCTTTGGCTTATCAAATAACTTTTTCAGTTAGCCCTCAGTGCAATAGTAAGGAACTATTGCCTGTGATCAGTGGTGTGCTAGTAAATGCTTAACAACTGGCTCTTAGGGCAGGAGAAATCCTGATTTGTGGTATTTGCTGATTTCTGTGGTATAAATACTCAAACCATGATCCATTTCAAACTCCTACATTACATAACCCAGCTCACAAAATTCCTGAAAATGTAACAATCAGTATGGGCCAAGTTCAGGATATCACTGCCAACAACCAGATATTCCAGGGAGAGAAAAGTTCCACTGGAAAAGGAAAAGGTTACCTCCAAGGTTCTCAGCTCTGTAATAAACCAGGTAAAACAAGACTCTGGAGTCTACAGAATCAGCCAGGAAACATCCAGGTCTTGTGCTTTGTTCAGGAGATGTATTGAGTTCTGGCACACTTAAAGACCAGATCTAGGCTCAGGATGCGCTGTGGACAGTCTTACAGCTGTTCCATGATTTTCCATTTTCAGACATTTGACATAGGAAATGATTATAAAGAGACAGAAGGATCTACACAGGGACAGAAGCTCCCTCTGCCAAAAATAGTAATCCTGATCTCAGTTACTACCTTAATCCTACTAACTAGGACTTTAGTTATTATTTATCAACATCTATGTTTGCTGGATTCTAAGAAGAGTCTGACAGAGATAAGGAACTTCCAAGGTAATTAGTACAAATATATACTGAACAGTTCCTCTGACCACCTACTGTGAGTGATAAAACTTGTAATTTACATCCAGTGTGTGTAAAATGACTAAATGCAAGCATCTTCCATGTATTAAAGGCTTATATATGCACAGAAGCACAGGATAAAACTTAATTTTAGTAGTGCTTTTTTGGTTCTAATTAAGCCAATTGTGGATCTCTTTGTGGGTACATGGTGATTTTCCTTAGGTAGTTAATTAGAGGTTGCCAATTTATATCTGTGTCTGAGCACAATGGAGAGGAGTAAAGATAAATTAAGATTGGAAAACCCTCAGGTGGCAGAAGAGATTACAAATGCTATTAAAGATTTAGCAATCTAAGGATGTAATGGGCTGCAAACTTTTTACAGTTCTTGGACATTTGTGTACTAGACTACCTTTGTTATACTTGAAAACATGGCAAGGAATACAGAAGTTAGGTGAGAAGATAATTTTTGCCTCCTTGTAATTTGATGATAAACTATCTAAACAGCAATGAATTTTGTGTGTGCTCATCCTTCTTAGAATATGGTCAATAAAGTCCTCTTTATTTTTTAGAAATCTTTGGGTTTAGCCTTCCTGACATTTACTCTCAGGGATTAGTCTACTCTTTTGAAAGCCCATCTTCCATTTTTACATAGATGCCTTCTAAATCTGAACTTAGCATAGATTTCCTATGCCATTGCAAGGACTTATACAGGTGCCTGTAAAGGGAGGTTTTAAGAGGGCTTGACTTGTGAGTTCCCTCAGGTCACAGAGTCATAGTCATAAAGCCTGAGCTTTGGAGCTACACTGATGGTTTCAGATTGTAACTTCAGCCTGGTTGCCTATGGGAGCTGTGCCAAGTGACTTAACCTCTGAATTGTCATTCTGCTTTTGTGATTTGATGATGATAATATACTGTGATGTAATACGTGTGAATTTTTTTAATATTAAATTTTTTTTTTTGCTTAACAATGTAAGTGTGTACCTCAGTACCAGGAACAAAGCAATTGCTCAACAATTATTAATATCCACCCTTCTGTTAAATTTTTCAGTCTGTATTTCTACTACCTAGCACTATTCAACCTAGAACTGATTAAACATCTGATATGTTAAATATCTAATATGATAACCCCATATTCTTTAATAACCGATTGACAAACCTGTAACAGTCTATAGTCATTGCTTAGAAGGAAACCTAAGGTGATGGTTTTCAAATCTGAAGTAAAAAGGGTGTCTGAATCCCTGGGGGGATTTTGCAAAGACAAATCCTCTCCCTCCACTGCCACCTTCAAAAGATCAACATTGATCTAAGATATCAGGTCTACTAGTTGTTTTCTCAGTCCTCTGAGGAAAGAAAAAGTTAACAAATAAGCAAGGCAATAATTTATAAGCTGTTTTGATTGTAACAGAATGCAGCTCTTAAGTCTGAAGCCCTGAGTGCTGAAGTTTACATTATAGCAGAATCATATCCATTAAAGCAGGATCACATATGTTTCCCCAAATAATTTATAGATTTTTAAAATTCAATTTTATTATTATTATTTCCACTTCCATTATTACCCAAATATCTCTGTCAGGGCTCTATCTTCAGATATTTTCTGGGAAACATGTGTGTGTGTGCATAACATATTTTCCTTTCCTATTCTTTGGATCTGCTTTTTAAACAAAACATTTATGTTTCTGCACCATGGTGAAGTGTCCCAACCCAAGATTTTGTTGCTACCTACCTTATGAGAATATTCAGCATATTAAACTGAAGGCACACTTTATAACTTATACAGTACATTGATATATCACACTGCTCTGAAGCTGTTAATGTTCCTCTCTAATTTCTTCTTTTATTGTTCTGAGAAAAACTACTCTGCTCTTTTATTACATTTTATGATATAGCCATTTACAACTATGTGATAATTTTTACAGTTTTCTCCAGTTATTTTTTTTTCATTAATGCTTTTAATGGTTTCCATTCAAATTCTATTTTAAGGTCATTTTGATCAGAACAGTATTCTCCATCCAAACAATTTTTTTAAATTTATTGTTTGGGTATCCTCAGTGATGATTCAGAATATAAAATTCTGATGTTCTATGCTCTTCTCAACATTCTCATTTATCTACTAAAGTCACAACCTGAGAATAAGAAAGGAAAGAAATTGAAGCAGTCTACTTCCTTCTCATCTTTAGCTTTCTAATTGGACTTCAAATTTGCCAGAGAAATAAATGAGGAAAGTTCTCACAGTATCATGTAAATCAGCTAACCTGACTAGAAGTACATTTGTAAAACTAGAGTTTTACAAATTTCCCTGGGCTCTCCAGCAACTCTCATATATGTTCAAGGAACACTATGTTCACCTTTTTACAAGTCATCTCAGGACTGAATGCAGAGACCTTTGTGCGCCTCTGCAGGGAAGACATCTTTTGATGTCAGTACCTGTTTATTACATTTGCAATTCCCTGTAAACCTTTCTTGTTAGTGTCTGATTCTAAAGAACAGATTCAGTGGCTCAGAGTTTCCCTTTCTTCTTGGTAGCCACTTACTTCCGTCAAACAGCCACTTGACACTGGTCTTGATTGTTTTTCATCTCACAGAGGAAGTTGTTTTTATTCTGCCTTTCTGGATTATTTTTCACATCCTATCTGGAAGTAAGGTTACTTCACTTACAAATAAGTTGCAGCATAGAGGATGGTTCTCCTCTCTTTTACCTACTTATCTAGCAGGCCTACTTACTCATATTCCTAACAGTGGGATTATAAATCTTGGGACTTCTCAGGCAGAAATTCCCAGAGTTTCTAGCTTATTGGAAGGTTTACCTCAGTTTGGCATATTTCTTAAACTTTTGCATGAAAAAAGAAGCAGAAATATGTTTAAGTCTCTTCCCTCCCCACCAAAAAAAAAAAAAAAAAAAAAAAAAATCACACCACATACACTGGGGAAAGTATTTGACAGCAGCAAACCACTGCATCAATTCACTGAGGGAAACAGGAAATTTGCCTCTAAAGACTGGTCACTTAAAAATAGATAAGATGTTACGCTGTGTGGTTTATCACTGGCACACAGCCTGGAGCCTAAAAGAGATACTGTTGTGGACAACTAACACTTCATTAAAAATCGAAAATATATTACTCACATTAGTGGTGCATTCCTTTTGGATACTTACCCCGGGTGCATAAGTTCTAAGACAGTGATCCCAATGAAGCAGGCTGGATGCATTTTGCAAACCATGGAAATTACATATGCTTTTGATGATATTGCACCCTCCCACCCCAGTTACTTATAAGGTAAAAATAACCAGGAATTTGAAGCAATGATTTGGAAAGACCACTTACAGCTCTGAGAATAGCCAGACTAGCAAGTTAACAGACACCTGATTTGCAGCTGCTAGTAGATTTTAAGAGAAGCTTTCTGTTAGTTGACTTGCCTTGCCAGAGATGTGATTTTTCTCTGTACTTTTCTTGGCTAGTGTTTTGGGATTTATATTCGGCATAATCTAATCTGAAATTAGCCAGAAAGAGTACTGAAGAGAGAGACTTTCCACTATGTACTCAAAAACAAAATAAAAACAATAGCAGTGTCTCAGGGCTGTTTTCTTAGAGATTTATTGGGCCTTATTAAATTTGAAACCAGTCAAGAAGAATATAACAGCTGTTGTGAATTTCAAACAAAAGCAAAACAGCCTTTTCTCTGTTTTCCTCCTTTGTAGTGTCCCTGTAAGCTGGTAAACTCTCTGGGCAGGATCTATCTTACTTACGCTTACTCACTGGAAAGCATGTTTACATATACAATGGCATACAAGTAAGAAAAATCCAGGCAATTTGTTTTACTTCTCATTTCAGGGCATTTAGGAATAGCTTATAAAAAGGAAGCTGAACTATGAATCTTGCCAAAACTGATTTCCAAAAAGCCAAAGATTTTGGAGTTGTTTCCTATCATATTTCTTCTATCTTCCACACACCTAAATCTTTACTAAAAACTCTAAGAACAGATTAAAAATGTAAGAGTGATATGTAGAGATATCAGTCTTAATTTGAGCTTATGCCCCAGGAAAACTGAAAATGCTACTCCAAGCTCTGAGTTACCTATATGAAAGCAAAGCTCAGGATGCAAATATGACGTTGAAATAGTAAACAAAACAACAGACAAAAATAAACTCCCATAATACAAACTTTTTGATTTTGAATATTTTCTAAAAAGGGAATATTGAGTATGTGACCTCAATATCTAAGGGAGCTCACCTAGAATTTTAGCAAAAGATCATGTTCTTAATTATATTAGAACATGTTCCTTTTGGTAATGTGTTTTCAGCAATAAATTCAAGAAGTTTAGTTTAAATATAAGAAAAGTTAGTTTATTTGCCACATGGGATATCTACAATTGTTTGTAAAAAGGGCAAGAGGACTTAAAGTTACGAGAGGACTCTGACTATAAGAATTAGTCCTTATACCAAAACCCAGCAGAGACTCAACAAGAAAAGAAAACTTCAGGGCAATATCCATGATAAACATAGATGCAAAAATCTTCAATAAAATACTAGCAAACTGATTTCAACAGCACATCAAAAAGCTTATCCATCACGATCAAGTAGGCTTCATCCCAGAGTTGCAAGGCTGGTTCAATATATGGAAGTCTATAAATGTAATCCACCACATAAACAGAACCAAAGACAAAAACCACATGATTATCTCAATAAATTCAGAGAAGGCCTTCGACAAAATTCAACAGCCCTTTATGTGAAAGACTCTCAATAAACTAGGTATTAACAGAATGTATCTCAAAATAATGAAAGCTATTTATGACAAACCTACAGGCAATATCATACTGAATGGGCCAAAACTGGAAGCATTCCCTTTGAAATGTGGCAGTAGACCAGGATGCCCTCTCTCACCACTCCTATTCAATATAGTACTGGAAGTTCTAGCCAGAGAAATCAGGCAAGAAAAAGAATAAAGGGTATTCAATTATAAAAGAAGGAAGTCAAATTGTCTCTATTTGCAGAGGACATGATTGTATATTTAGAAGAGCCCATCATCTCAGCCCAAAATCTTCTGAAAGTGATAAGCAACTTCAGCAAAGTCTCAGGATACAAAATCAATGTGCAGAAATCACAAGCATTCCTATACACCAGTAACAGACTTAAAGAGAGCCAAATCAAAAACGAACTGCCATTCACAATTGCTACAAAGAAAATAAAATACCTAGGAATAAAACTAACAAAAAAATGTAAAGGACCTCTTCAAGGAGAACTACAAACCACTGCTCAACAAAATAGAAGAGGATGCAAACAGATGGAGAAACATTCCATGCTCATGATAGGAAGAATCAATATTGTGAAAATGGCCATGCTGCCCAAAGTAATTTACAGATTCAATGCTATCCCCATCAAGCTACCAATGACCTTCTTCACAGAACTAAAAAAAAACACCTTAAACTTCATATGGAACCAAAAGAAAGCCAGCATAGCTAAGTCAATTTAAGCAAAAAGTACAAAGCTGGAGGCATCATACTACCTGACTTCAAATTATACTACAAGGCTACAGTAATCAAAATAGCATGGTACTCATACCAAAACGGAATTATAGACCAATGGAACAGAACAGAGGCCTCAGAGGCAACACCACACATCTACAACCATCTGATCTTTGAAAAACCTGAGATAAACAAGCAATGGGGAAAGGAGTCCCTGTTTAATAAATGGTGTTGGAAAAACTGGCTAGCAGTGTGCAGAAAGCACAAACTGGACCCCTTCCTGACACCTTACAATAAAGTTAACTCCAGATGGATTAAAGAATTAAACATAAGACCCAACACCATAAAAATCCTAGAAGAAAATCCAGGCAAAACCATTCAGGACATAGACATAGGCAAGGACTTCATGACTAAAACACCAAAAGCATTGGCGACACAAGCCAAAATAGACAAATGGGACCTAATCAAACTCCACAGCTTCTGCACAGCAAAAGAAACAATCATTAGAGTGAACCAGCAACCAACAGAATGGGAAAAATTATTGCAATCTTCCCATCTGACAAAGGGCTCATATCCAGAATCTACAAAGAACTAAAACAGATTTACAAGAAAACAAACAAACAAACAAACCCATTCAAAAGTGGGTGGAGGATATGAACAGACACTTTACAAAAGAAGATATATATGAGGCCAACAAACAGATGAAAAAATGCTCATCATTACTGGTCATTAGAGAAATGCGAATCAAAACTACATTGAGATACCATCTCACACCAGTTAGAATGGCAATCATTAAAAATCTGGAGACAAGGGCGGGCGCGGTGGCTCAAGCCTGTAATCCCAGCACTTTGGAAGGCTAAGGCAGGTGGATCATGAGGTCAAGAGATCAAGACCATCCTGGTCAACATGGTGAAACCCCGTCTCTACTAAAAATACAAAAACTTAGCTGGGCATGGTGGCACATGCCTGTAATCCCAGCTACTCAGGAGGCTGAGGCAGGAGAATTGCCTGAACCCAGGTGGCGGAGGTTGCGGTGAGCCGAGATCGCACCATTGCACTCCAGCCTGGGTAACAAGAGGAAAACTCCATCTCAAAAAAAAAAAAAAAAAAAAAAAAAATCTGGAGACAACAGATGCTTGAGAGGATGTGGAGAAACAGGAACACTTTTACACTGTTGATAAGAGTGTAAATTAGTTCAACCATTGTGGAAGACAGTGTGGCGATTCCTCAAGGATCTAGAAATAGAAATTCCATTTGACCCAGGAATCCCATTACAGTGTATATACCCAAAGGATTATAAATCATTCTACTATAAAGACACATGCGTACATATATTTATTGCAGCACTGTTTACAATAGCAAAGACTTGGAACCAACCCAAATGCCCATCTATGATAGACTGGACAGAGAAAATGTGGCACATATACACCATAGAATACTACATAGCCATAAAAAAAGATGAGTTCGTGTCCTTTGTAGGGACATGGATGAAGCTGGACACCATCATTCTCAGCAAACTGACACAAGAACAGAAAATCAAACTCTGCGTGTTCTCACTCATAGGCGGGTGTTGAACAATGAGAACAAATGGACACAGAGAGGGGAGCATCACACACTGGGGTGTGTAGGTGGGAACTAGGGGAGGGACAGCCGGGGGTAGGGAGCTGGGGAGGGATAATATGGGGAGAAATGCCAGATATAGGTGATCGGGAAGAAGGCAGCCAACCACATTGCCATGTATGTACGTATGCAACAATCTTGCATGTTCTTCACATGTACCCCAAAACCTAAACCCAATAAAATATATATTTTTTAAAGAAAAAGCATTAGTACTCTTAACTTGCACATCAGACACTGCACATTGTGATGGTAAAAGTAATAAAAGTCATTTGTTGGACTTGTTTTCTAGGAATATTTAGGAGATGCTGGAGTAAAGTCTTATGTTTGATTTTATTTTAGTGCAATCCTTTGAGTATGTCATGATATCAGTCAGGTTCCAGTCAGAAGACAGAAGTCACACCCATTATTTTATTTTGTTTTCCTTTTAACTTTTACTTAAGGTTCAGTGATACATGCGGAGGTTTGTTATATAGGCAAACTGGCATTACAGGAGCATGGGGTAAAGGTTATTTTGTGACCCTAGTTCTAAGCATAGTACCAGATAGTTCTACAAGCCTTACCCTCCTCCCAACATCCACCCTCAAGTAGGCCTTAATGTCTGTTATTCAATTCTTTGTGCCCATGTATTCTTGTGTTTAGCTCCCATTATAAGTGAGAACATGTGGCATTTGGTTTTCTGTTCCTGCATTAGTTTGCTAAGAATAATAGCCTCCAACTTCATCCGTGTTCCTACAGAGGACATAATCTCATTCTTTCTTATGGCTGCATAGTATTCCATGGTGTTTAAGTACCACATTTTCTTTATACAATCTACCATCAATAGGTGTTTAGGTTGATTCCACATCTTGGTTATTGTGAAAAGTGTTACAATGAATATTCATGTAGATGTGTCTTTATAATAGGATGATTTACATTCCTTTGGTATATATCCAATAATGGGATTGCTGGGTCGAATGATAATTCTGTTTTTAGTTCTTTGAGGAATTGCCACACTGCCTTCCACAGGGCCTGAACTAATTTACACTCACACCAGCAGTGTATAAGCATTCCCTTTTCCCTGAAACCTCACCATCATGTGTTATTTTTTGACTTTTTAATAGTAGCCATTCTGACCTGTGTTAGATGGTATCTCATTGTGGTTTTGATTTGCATTTCTCTAATGATCAGTAATATTGAACATTTTTATATGTTAATTACATGTATGTCTTCTTTTGAAAAAGTGTCAGTTCATTTCCTTTGCCCATGTTTTAATATAGTTGTTTGTTTCTTGCCTAAAAATTTGTTTAAGTTACTTACAGATTCTGATATTAGGTTTTTGTCAGCTGCATAGTTTACAAGTATTTTCTCTTATCCTGTAGGTTGTCAGGTTACCGTTGTTTATAGTTTATTTTGCTGTATAAAAGTTTTTAGTTTAATTCGATCCCATTTGCCAATTTCTGCTTTTGAAGATTTAATATAAATAATTTTTAGCCTAGATATTAAGAAACTATAAAGTTAAGAAGGGAATGCTAAGGCATCAAAGAAATTGTAATTGCAGGTTGTGGGAGAAAGCAGATGAGGTTAGACATATTAAAAGTTAGAAATTTGGAGGAGGAGGGGCATCAGAGAAAGGGAACTAAATCTCTGAGGAGGATGTTCAGCCACCTGGTATTGATATTGCCAATTTTCAGAGGAGAGACCTTGTGTAGGGGGAATCCAGACTTTGAGAAGGGGGCACTTGCTAGCTGTGCTGATATCTTTGAAGGTGTTCAATAAAGCTGCTGTGGGGCATTTTGGAGAAACAGCAAAATGAAATACTTGTGCTATTAGAGAAATTTTTGCTTCCAGTGTAAGAATATGGCTAGGGTAACAATGACAGAAGTAAGAAATAAACTCAGAAATAGAAAATGATCAAGAAGGAGCCTTTCTCTTCCTTCTTTCTCCTCCAGGCTCCTACTCTCTGTCTATTCTCTGTCCTACTCTCTGTCTCTTCAAGTCAAGTCTAACAAGAAGCCAACTAGCAAAACAGAAATGCAATTTACAGAGCCCTAGCCCCAGCATCCCAATGCTGAGTATGGCCACGTGGGTTTGATGCTGAGAGGCAATAGTTTACTAACTGACACACTCACTGAAACTTGATGGAGAGAGTCATTGAACTGATTTCTCAGATCAGACACTTTTTAGAAATAGCCATCTCCGAGACCTCCAACATGTTGGCTCACCAATGTTTCGTAAAATTATATATTTTACTGAAACAACAGAGTAATTTAACACAATAAACTTGAAACTGAAGGGAAAAAGACAAGAACATTGCTGATTTGTTCTAGGAAGTGAGTACATTCACACTTGAATTGTTCATGTGGATTGGGCCAGTGCCCATTGGAGACTCCATTCATTTTCACTGCTAAACTTTCCTACCATCAATGGAACCATGGGTACTGAAGAACTGCAGAGTTATTTGCTGGAAATACAGTCACAAAATCGGGTGAAATTTAGTCTTTGAGCATGAATCATGCTTTAAGTTTCCATGATTGCTTTTGGAGTGTGAATCTCTGTGTGACTGATTTGTCAAGCATCTGCCATATCATTTCAAGATGATTTTATTCTGCCAGTAGAAGTATATCTATCATGAAGACAGAATATCCTGAAACTTTAGATATAAACAGTGTAAGTGTAGAAAATTCCCAAACTATTCTGTAATTTCTGGCTCTATGCCCACTTCTGGCTCTGTAAAAATATGTTTTCTTTCTTAAATATAATAAAACTAAACCATAGAGCCATCTGGTCATTATCTGGATAAAAAGTAAGATGTTTTATTTTTATACTCCTGAATTAGTCCATTCTCACATTTCTATGAAGAACTACCTGGGACTATGTAATTTATGAAGAAAAGAGGTTTAATTGACTCCAGGTTCCACAGGCTATACAGGAAGCATGGTTGGGAGCCTCAGGAAACTTACAATCACAGCAGAAGGCAATGGAGAAAGCAAGCATCTTACCATGGTAGAGCAGAAGAAAGAAAGAAAGCAAACAAAGAGGTGTTATTCACATTCAAACAACCAGATATTATAAGAACTCTGCCATGAGCTGGCACTAGGGGGATGGAGCCAAACCATGAGAAACGACCCCAATGATCCTCCCAGGCCCCACCTCCAACACTTGGGATCACAGTTCAACCTGAGATTTGGCTGGGGACACAGAACCAAATCATATCATTACACTCCTGGCTCCTTCCAAATCTCATGTCCTTCTCACATTTCAAAACACAATCATGCCTTCCCAACAGTCCCCCAATTCTTAACTCTTTCCAGCATTTACTCAAATGTCCAAGTCCGAAGTCTCATCTTAGACAAGGCAAGTCCCTTCTGCCTATGAGCCTGTAAAATCAAAAACAAGTTAGTTACTTCCAAGATGCAATGGGGGTACAGGCCTTGGGTAAATCCTTCCCTTAAAAAAATGGAGAAATTGGCCAAAACAAAGCGCCTACAGGCCCCATGCAAGTCTGAAACACAACCAGGCAGTCACTAAATCTTAAAGCTACAAAATAATCTCTTTTGACTCTGTGTCTCACATCTAGGCCACCTTGATGCAAGGGTGTACTTCTAAGGCCTTGGCCAGCTCTGCCCCTGTGGCTCTGCAGAGTACAGCTCCCGCAACTGCTTTCACAGGCTGATGGTGAGTTTCTGCGGCTTTTCCAGACAAACGGTGAAAGCTATCAGTGGATATACCACACTTGGGTCTGGGGGATGGTGGCCCTTTTCTCAGAGCTCTACTGGGCAGTGACCCAGTGGGGACTCTGTGTGGCTGCTTATCGACCCTGTAAATCACAATGAAAATTTATTTCTCACAGTTCTGGAGTCGGAAAGTTCAAGATCAGGATGCCATCATGGTTGGTTATAGTAAGGGCCTTCTTCTGGGTTGAGACTTCTGACTTCGTGTTGTAACCTCACATGGCTGAAGGAGAGCAAGCTTTCTCTCTGCATTCTCTTTAATAAGAGCCTTAACTCTATTCAGGAGGTCTTTACTCTCATAACCTAATTACTTAAGAACCCCACCTCCAAACACATAGGGGATCTAGTTTTAACCTATGAATTTTGATGGGGGACACAAACATTAGTTCTAAACAGTACCAAAGAGATTTTTTGTTGAATTTTTAAAACTTTAATAACTAGCTATAAAACTTTTTAAATGAATAAACCAATTAAAAAGTCTCTTTGGTAAACTGTTTTTACATTTTGCTAAAATAATTTACAAAATGTATATTTTTTAATGTTTAAGTTCAGCAGTGCATTTGCAGGTAAACTTGCATCATGGGGGTTTATAGTTCAAATTATTTTATCACCCAGGTAGTAAGCCTAGTACCCATTAGCTATTTTTTTCTGATCCTCTCCCTCTCCTACCCTCCAACCTCTGATAGGTCCCAGTGTGTTTTGTTCCCCTGTATATGTTCATGTGTTCTCATCATTTAGCTCCCACTTTCAAGTGAGAACATGAAGTACTTGGTTTTCTGTTCCTGTGTTAGTTTGCTAAGAATAATGGCCTCCAGTTCCATCCATGTTCCTCTAAAGGATATGATCTCATTCTTTTTTATGGCTGCATAGTATTCCATGGTGTATATGTACCACATTTTCTTTATCTAGTCTACCATTAAAGAGCATTTAGGTTGATTCCATATCTTTGCTATTGTGAATAGTGCTGTAATGAACATATGTATAAATATGTCTTTTTTTTTGAGACAGAGTCTCACTTTGTCACTTGGGCTGGAGTGCAGTGGTGCAATCTTGGCTCACTGCAACCTCTGCCTCCTGAGTTGAAGTTATTCTTCTGCCTCAGCCTCCAGAGTAGCTAAGATTAAAGGCACCCACCACCATGCCTGGCTAACTTTTGTATTTTTGGTAGAGACAAGGTTTTGCCAGGTTGGCCAGACTGGTCTCAAACTCCTGACCTCAGGTGATCCACCTGCCTCAGCCTCCCAAAGTGTTGGGATTACAGGAATGAGCCACCATGCCCAACCCATATGTCTTTATAATGGAATGATTTATATTCCTTTGGGTATACAACTCATAATGGGATTGCTGGATTGAATGATATTTCTGTTTTTAGGTTTTGAGGAATCACCACACTGTTTTCCACAATGGTTGAACTAATTTACACTCCACCAACAGTATATGAGCATTCTTTATTCTCCACAACCTCACCAGCATCTATTATTACAAATTTATATTTCCTGTGTATAAATAGAAACAATGATTTACAGGTCAACAGACCGTACCAAACTGAAGATAGACATGTTCCACAATTCAGAAGTTTTCTGTTTTCAGAAAAATACTGTGGCAGATATGTTCAAATACCATTTGAATATTCACATTAACTGAGACAAATATAGTCTTGTGTCTATGCACACTAAAATAGGGTTCATTAGCATTTATTACCAGATGAGTTACAAGGAAACTTTTTAATTTTTGGAACATGTAAGGTTTGAGAATTATCAATAAAGCTTGCAGACTTGCATGTTATTAACCATTGTAATAAACAAACTACATACATATTGAAAAATTGGTATTTTCAATCATGTAACTTTCTTTGACTACAAAGTCAAAGAAAATTTTATAAATGTAATTTTAATTAAAATATATAGCATGTTTGTATGTGAAAGGAGAAGTTTGTTGAGAGTCAAAAATATAAAAAAGATAAAAGTAGATGTTTAGAGAACATGAAAAATAAAAAGATGAAGTTTTATCTATTTTTTTCTCAACCAGAATTTGCTAAGTGACTTCTACATGCCAGAATTGTGCCAAATGTAGCGAATATGAAGAAAAATAAAGCATAATTCTTACTATCCAGAAATTGTCAATATAGCTTAAAATGCAACAAAGTATAAAAATAATGCTAGAATAAAAATTTATAAAACTATAGTAGAACAGAAAGAAGGAAATGAATGCTTCTTTTAGGGAAAAGAGAGTCAAAACATTTCATTGACAAGATGATGCTTAAAAAAATAAGTAGCTGTTTTTCAGGTTGGAATTGGGAAAACTGAGGGGAAGGAAAAGATTACTTTTAGACAGAGGAGCAATTTGAGCTCATGCACACGGTGCGAGACTGTGAGACACAAGACATGTTTTCAATAGCCTAAAGGAGTTATTTTAGTCAGTATCTGTGCAGAAAACCTTTCGAGTGTCCACTATGTGCCATGTCCTATGTGCTATGGTGGCTATTGGGTATACGTTGTCATGGAGCACTTAACATGTGACTAGTATGACTAAATGAATTTTTATTTAAAAAATAATTATAATTCATGTAAAAATCAGACCCACTGTATTTTAGCAAATTACATATTTTTATTAAATATTTTTCAAACCACCTGGAGAAATCCCCCTCTGGGATTATTGCTATCATTCTGGTATACGCATACCCCAGTTGTTCAAGGTCCTCCTACTATGGCTCATACTTTCAACCTTTCCTGAATAACTGGATTTAGGCTTTGAATCAGCCTAAACAAAGAAAATGTGTGAAATTTGGTATGCCTACAGGAGATCCAAGAGAAGATGTTAGATTAATAGCTGGATCTTAATTTGGGTGCCCAGGAATGAAACCTGAGCTTGAGATACAAGTTAAATCAGTCGAGTAACCATGAAAAGTTGGCATTTATATTTAGGAGAATTTATGGTGTCTTTTCGACAAATTGTCAAAAGACAAAGAGAAGATGGAACTCTGATAAAAACTTGTTAGGTAAAGAAAAAGGAGCTAACAAAGGAGAATGAAGAGTCACAAATGAAACAAGCAAAGAACCAGAAGATAGTAGAATAAGAAAGTTAAAACTTCAAAAT
This sequence comes from Callithrix jacchus, assembly GCF_049354715.1. Lineage (NCBI taxonomy): Eukaryota > Metazoa > Chordata > Mammalia > Primates > Cebidae > Callithrix > Callithrix jacchus. Next base: position 60,603,711 of record NC_133509.1, read on the forward strand.
GTGTATTTTTCAAAAGGAAGATGTGGTTGGTCTATGTTACAAATGCAGATGGGTGGTCAGATAAGAGACAATCCAAACAACAGCAGACAGACAAGGCACTACTGGATTAGGAAACATGCCAGTTATTGGTAGCATTTTCAAAGGTAGGTAAATATTGTTTGCAGGAAAAGGTTTTGGAGAAGTTGACTATTTAGGGAAGAGAGAAATGGAGTATAGAATGATTGATTCCATAGAAAGAGATATCAAATGTGAGAAAAATAGAGTGTATAACAAAATAAGTCACATTTTTAAAGAAAATCAGGAGATTTGGGATCCAGAGCATAATACTATATTGAAACAGAACCCAGGGGAAAATCATGACTCAAGGAAAATATAGATTTGGTGGTTGGAAAATTGGGGAGATTCCTTTGTTGGCTATTTTCATGACGTTATAAAAGGAAATTAGTAGCCAACAGCAGTGTACAGGAAGGCACAAGAGAACTTTGAGTAAAGATGCAATTTCAAAGATTAGGAAGGTGACTCTTCTCTCAAAGTTTAACAAAATTGTCCAACAGCATGCAATGCCAGTTTGAAATCTGAGTCAATGTGCTAACCAAGTGAAATTAGTTTGTTTGGTAATGTGTTGGTAATGTTGATCTAAGATGGGTTTTTTCCAAGAGAGTTAAAAAAAAAGGAAATGTGGAGTAGGAATAAAAATAGGAAAAAGGAAAAGAAGAAATAAAAATCAATGTAAATCAACTTATGGTAGTATGTTGGAGAAAAGTTGAGATATTTCATATTGTTTGACTTTAATAATTTTCCAGTAAGGGAATAAGTGATATAAAATTGTTAAATAAATTCTATTTAATATAAAATAATAGATTGTTGCTAAATTTTATAATTATTATTAAATAACATGGAACACACTGACAATATAATGTAATATAAAAGGTGGAAAGTACAGCTGCTTATATGGTTAGAACTCTTTTATTTAGCATATGTATAGATAAAGAAGTAGTAAAAAATACACCAAAATATTTACTGAATGATGGGATTTTATACTTTGTATTTTTATCTATATTCCTGGAACCTCTTGCTGCATTAAAACTTACCCACAATTAAATGGTATAAAACAATAACCATTTGATTATGCTCATGTCTCCGGGTCAGGAATTTTGGAATGGCACATCAGTGGTGATGGCTAGTATCTGCTCTATAATATCTGGTACCTCATGTGAGGAGGCTTGAACAATTACAGATGCCTAGGATGGGTTGCTTAGGTCTATATTTCTGGCTCCTTGCTATGATTTGATTGCACATAATCTTCCATAATTCATTTGGAATTTATTTCCAAATTCACATAATACCCAATGTGATAATATTAAGAGATGGAGCCCTTTGGGCAGTAATTTAAGTCATGAGAGTTTTGCTCTCATGATTTCATGATTGGATTAGTGCTCTTATAAAAAAGGTTGAATGGATGCTCTAGGGCTTCTTATTCTTTTCATTTTTTCCCTACACCATGTGAAGACACAGTATTGGTCCCTTCCACCACATAAGGATGCAGCAAAAGCCATCATCATGACAGCAGAAAGCAAGCCCTCACCAGACACCAAATCTGCTGGTAACTTGATCTTGGACTTCCCAGCCTCCAGAACTGTGAAAAATAAATTTCTGTTATTTATAAATTGACCAGTATAACGGATTTTTGTCATAGCAGGCTGAATGGACTACACAGACCTCGGGATGCCTACTTTTCCAGGTGCTATCTGTTGGAAATGGAATATTTAAGATGGCTCTCAGGCTCACATGTCTAGCACCTAAGCTAGAGTGCTGGGAAAGCAAAGGACTTGCTGCTCTTGCTCTATCTCTCAAAGTGACCCATCCTCATAGGTTGCTTAGACTTCCTTAGAGTATGGAAATCACAGAATAGCCATGCTTGTTCTAGGAAGATAACTTCTTCCAGGGTAATTTTTATAAGAAAAGGATAGTAGAAATTGAGTCATCTTAAAGGACAGGCTTGTAATTGGAATAATACTACTTTTGGCATATTCTATTATTGAAAGCAGTCACAGAGCAATCCAAAATTAAGGGAATGAAGTGATAGACTTTACCTGTCAATGGAGGATGATATGTGCATACAAGCAGGAGAGAAAATGATGGTTATTTTACAGATGAGCTAAGCATGAAAGCATTTTAAGCAGGCAAATGATGAGTCCAACTTTTATTTGATGAAGAGGTATTTTATTACTGCATAAAAGACAGATCAGAGGAAAAGAAAAATGGAACTGGTGAGAATATACAGGAGGATGTTATAGTAATGAAGATATGTGATAATGATGGTCTGTAAAAATGCAGTGATAGTAGAGATATAGAGAAGAGGATAGATTTGACAAAAGCCAATTTTCTCTCATTGCAAATAAGTCTCCATAGTTCTTACTTTTAACATATGGGTTCATGGCTCCTCACTCTAAGTCCTCCCTTTATTTGAACAAATGGTCTATGTATGTTTAGAGATAAGTAGCCATCATAACTAGATTTTTGCCTTTAGAAGCTTGGAGGTCTCAAGCACCCTACTCATTCTAAAATGTTCTGTCCCTTCAGTCCAACCTGATGGTACATTTACCATTATAATTTTCTGAAAATCACTGTGTATTTCCTATAAATATTATTAGGATTTTTTTTTCTATTAGACAAAAGCCACATCCACCTATGTCCTTAAACCAGGCCAATCTCTACCTTGTGTCAAAAGTCAAGGTACTCTTAGATAACATCATTAAAAGTCTTAGAAGACCTTTTTCTACCCAAGAAAGCCTAAAAGGCATGCCCTTAAGATATTTAAAAGTTATTTTCTATCTAGCTGAGGGAGCTTAAAAAGAATATCTTTAAAAGTGATACAACTTTTTCTCCATCTGAGTCACTTTACAATACACTGCCCTAGATTTTTCTGAAGTCTTAACAAGTGATCTTACTGCTTCAAACTTAAGATCTTCATTCTGAGGCTATCCTTATTGGTAGAAACCTAAGGTTAAGTTTTGTCTTGAGTCCATTTCTTCCTTTGATAGATTTTTAATGGGAAAGGCCAGGAATGAGAAACAAGTTTCATTTTCTAGCCCAGCAAATTCTGACTCCCTTTTATTTCCTCTAAATTCTGTTTAGAAAAAGAAACAGCTGCTTCTTTAGTTCACCTCTCTTTTCACACACTTTATCACAGGCAAATAGAATAAATAGGTTGGCTCTTTCAACATCCTGCCTGAAAATTTTCTTAGCTAGATATATGTGGTCATGAGTTACTCATTCTGTTTTTCATGTTACTACAGGTAACTGTGTTGTGGACTTCTACCACAGCGTTAACAGGGACCATATTTTTTTACCAGTCTTTGGTAAAAATTATCTCACAGTTCTTCAAGCCTTTATTAATATTCTCCTTAAGATCTTTTCATCTTTTCCCTGCTGCTTAATCTCAATTCCAAAGACAGAATTTCAGGGTTTTGTATGGTGGTGCACTGTTCCCACTGTCAATGGCTGTTAGTCACATTTAGAGTTCAGTTTTAAAAAGTGTAATAAATATGAGTAACATGGAATTGGGATTTATTATAGGGATTAGACCCTACATAGCAGTTGGGAGTTTTGAGGAAATTACAGCCAAAAAAAGGGATGGTTGGCTGTTCACCAACCAAAGACCACAAAGGAAACTTGAAAAATAAAAATGTCTAAGAGAGGTCCACAAGTCACTGCAGGTCAACAAGGAAGAAAGACAGATACAGAACAGGGAAGAGCAAGGACAAACTGGAACATATGAAGACAAATTGGAAACCACAGACAAATGGTAACCATAATTTCTCTCTCACCATATTTAACCCCAATGTTACATATGGCCTACAAGTAGAGCCGGTGCAGATTGCTATAAAATCACACACACACACACACACACACCTGGCTCAGGACCCAGAGAAGCTGAAGAGGGAGATCCAGCTGCTCCACACTGACAAGATGACCCAGACTGCATGAACTGCAACAACACTTAGACCCCTGCACCCACTTGGAGCACAGGGTTCAGTACATATTTTTTCTGTAAAATGCAATATGGTAAAAACATTTTAAGCCTTGCAGACCATATGGTTTTTCTTGTGGTCACTTAACTCTATCACTGCAGCATAAAATAGGCAGAAGACAATACATAAACAATGTGGCTGTTTTCCAGTACAACTTTATTTAAAAAAAAGAAAAAAGCAGTGTGCTGAATCTGGGCCATGTACTACATCTTGCCAACCATGCTTTAGACTAAAGTGACTACCACTGCACATTTGTAGTTGAAATCCTGTGCAAATTTACCTCGTAACCCACCCTGAACTTGAATCATACAGGGAAGAATATTTTGGAAACTATAGTTCCACATTAGGTATGTTGACCCAGTACAAAGGCAACAAAATATATTCCCAAATTTCTGCAATTTTCATGCCTTACTCCTATAATCAACAATGGCAGTAACTCCCAAACACCATAAAAAGACACTTGTAGTATGTAGGTAGTGCCTATTCGGGCCTTTAAGGCTAAGAGGGTTTTGGTAAATATTAACTAGCAGTCATGTGCCTTGCAGGATTGAGAAACTTTCATGAGGATGTCAGAAGGGTGATGAACTCCTTCAAAAGACTCAATGTCTTTCACAGGATAATTCCCTCTTGAATAATCAGTTGAAACAGTAATCCTTAATTCAAAGATTTTTGGAGGCTTATTTTTACCTCATTCTGTCCCATATAATGTGTATAGTTCAGAGTTTTTAAAAAATAATTTTTTAGTAGCACAACCTTTTCTTCAGATGAAATCTTAATCAGAAGTTGGAATAAATAAAACATAAAGCAGCACTTCTACTTGGAAGTGTAAAGAAGTAACGAAGATAAAAGTTGAAAACCTCTGGTTGAAACAGAGGAGTATTTGCATTACAAAGGTGGCTATTCACTGCAGACCTTACCATTTTTCTTTTTTATATACTTTAAATTTTAGTACATTAGGGTACATCTACAGGTTTTCATAAGCACCATTCTCAGCTTACACCATATACGGAAATCTCTTTTACCAATGAGTACAAGTAAGAGAAAACAGGTAAGGAAAAACACAAAATACAGATTCAGGTGCAAAGTGATTTGAAGTCTAAAGAAGAAAGTTGTCATAGTTTTTCCTAACACTAACATTATCATTTGCTCTGATAACTCAGCCTACCCTGATATCCTGGGAGACCAAGGTAAACATCTTTTATCCAGGTTTTCATAATCTTGAAAAAGTTATTAATTTTAATGAAGCCTCTGCAAACCATTATTTCCTGTAATCCCTAGGCACAACAGGTACATGAAGAGTATTGTTGAAACAAGAACCATCCTTTTTCTAAAAAAATGTTTCAGATATTGCTACAGAATGCAGATGTTCTCCTGAAAAAACTCCTAAAGATCTGAAAATTATATTCCCACATCCTCTAAGCACTGAGTAGATCTGCAAAACACTTTGTTTGATTGACAGGAGAGAACTATTTCAAATGCCAGTGGATAGCCTTCCAGGGAACAAGACTACAGGAATGTTTTTCCCCCTACTGCTAATGGCTAATCCTGGCATTGAGCCCTTGGCTGCTGCTCCCCAATGTGGGCATCCTTTTAGGAAATGTGCCTGCCACAGCTTGCCTCACACTGATACAGTGTCAAGATGCAGAGAAGAAAAATTTGTTTAAGAAAGAAATAACTGGACTCTATCAGCATTGTATTCAATAGTGTGCAAGGTAGAGTTGGCTGGAAGGATAAATAGTCTTTTTCTCAGACAGAAAGTTTATTTGTTCACTACGATACATATCAGCTTCTGAAGATGAAACATCCTAACATTCTAACTCCCATCTATATTTAAGTATAGGACATACTTCTTTTTATTCTTATTTTTATCTTTTTGAACTTTGATCTTAACAGGAATCTTTGGAAATCAAGGACAACAAAATATCTTAAACCAAAGTGGAGCTTATCTAGTTGTTCATACCCTACACTCATATAGTTGTCCAGACCCTAAGATGACACTGATTATGGCAGCTGAGATCCAAATGTACAAATGCGGATTGGGGGAAAATGCCCTGCTTCATGATTCCACAGCATATGGACAAAGATTGCCCTTTGTCTGATAGTTGCAGCTGCTATTTGAAAATCTTGCTGTGCAGGATTTAACTGTGCCTCTTAGGCTTAGAGTCGGCTCAAAATCTTTTCTCAAAAAACTAAAAATAAATATAATAACTGCCATCCAGAATGGTAATGTAACTCAATAAAGAATATGATAAAAGAGACTACAAAAATCCTCCTTCTAAAAAGGCTAGTTTTCTAAAGGAGGCTACGCAATATTTTCTACATATTGATATGATGAGTATAAGATTAAAATTGGGTCTATTTTAACAAATACTAATCAGGTAAATCTAATACATGTTTCTATAAATTAAAATATTATATACTTCTTTAGAGTTTCAAATATCTGCAAGAAATTTTTCAATAATCTCAGGAAAAAATTAACTTTTCAAAAATAATATTTTCAAGGTGTTTTGAAAGGTTAGAAAGTTGGTACTTGTCAAATAAGAATAGGTAGAAACATCAGAAATATGCACACTACTCAAAACCAGTATAATATGTGACTTTGACATTCTTCCATCCATATATAATTAAATTTCATTAGGAATTTATTGAAGTACCCAGCATAGAACTAGATGCTAGAAATAGAAATAGAAATGACATTTATTTGTTTCCTTCAAAGTGAAGTTCAAAATTTAATGGATAAAATAGAAAGCATCAAAGATTGGATACAATATAAAAATTCTGCTTTTGTTAGGCTCATTTGGTAAACCATACCATGGAAAATCCACATTCTGTATTATGGTACTTTTGTACTAACATGTTAAAAACATCATGTGATAAGCAATATACAAATGATGTGAACGAGTGCCCTGGCAATGCACTGGTAAGCCTTCCCAAAAGTGAGACAACTGAACAGGGCTAGCCCAATGAATAACATTTATTCAACTTAGAAGGAAGGGAGGAAAAATCTGGAACAGCATGATCTATGGAGATGTGAGAGTATGTCATATCTGAAGAAAGAAAGCCCATTCTGAACACTGTTTAGAGATACATAACAGGAATAAGAGTGTGAGGTTAATAAAAGATTACAATCATACCATCACATAACTAAGTAGTCCAATTTACTGATATAATAAATTGATCTTTTGTACTTTGTGGTTCTAGAATTGACAATGATAGAGTTCTTTGTTTCACTCAGAGTTTTCATTTGCTCTCTCAAACTCCTACATGTTTTATTTTCATTTCACAATAAAGCAAACCATAAAGGCTAACCTCATAACTATACATCCTTATTAATATATCCTAAACTTTAGCATACAGTCTGAAGTAAAGCATAACACTTGTTAAAAAATAGTAAGAATTTGAAGATAAAAGTTCATGGACCATTATAGTGTATTTCTGTTCAAAAGGTTAAAACAAAACCTTAGGTCAAAGCACCTTAGACTGAGATAGCAATAGTGAAATGGAAAAGAAGTGACAAATCAGAGTAGCACTTTGAAATAAGAATCAAAATTAGTGTAAAGAGAAGTAGATGTCCTACATTCCAAATTCTGGGAAAAAAGAGGACCACTTTCCATTGGGAAAACTAATGTTTTAATGTTTTTTAATGAGAAAGATAATGGTGAGATGAATACATCTGCATCTACTGTTTTGTCACTTGCCAATCTCTCGTGCTTTTGGCTTCTAGTTAGAAGGAGGCTCTGGGGGAAAATGGAAGATGAGTTTGGGTAACAGATGCTTTCTGCTCAAGCCTTCCCTTCACCAGCACCTTTCAGCACTTCAGTATCCACAGGGCAGAGTCTCTTCCTCAGTCCTTGTGTCAATGTATCATACCCTCTTAGCAGTCTTGGACCCTGGATGTCCAGAGCTCCCTTGGCATCTCTAGAATTGGCTTCACAATACTTGCCCTGTGGTTTCAGAACTGACTAGGTAGTGCCTCTTTGAGTGTCAAGCCCTTGCTAGAACTCCAAGTAGCACAGCACATGGGTGTTCTCAGCCTCTTAAAATGTCAAGCCTTCTCCCTTGTTACATTAGCTTTAAGGATTCTAAAATAACTGTATCCTACATTAATGTCTGGATTACATCACCTTCCTCTTTTTGTTCTTCTGCTCTACAACAATGCATTTGTAACTAGTTACTTATATTTAATCACCTCTGTCTGAAAACAAAACATCCTTTCTCTTTTACTGACTAGATTCTACTTTAGCTAGTGCTTGTTACCAGCAGTGGACCATGGAAATAATCACAAAGACTGGATTCTTAGAGTGAGCTGCTGAGCTGTGTTAGTTTAAATACAGGGATGTCATAAATTATACCAGAAAATGTGAAACTAGTAATACACAGCAAGCACTGAAATAATGATTTATTAAATTATTGACTGAGATTACTTGGGGATAAACTGCCTATAAAAGGTAACAATTTGGGAGAAGAATAGAGTGCTGCACTTAATTATTATGGTAAGGATGGTGATTTTAAGTACTGTGGGGTGAGGTGTTGCTTCTGAAGGTTTACAGAAATAAAATTTAAAACTCAAAGCTTTAAAATTTCTACCACAAGGTGTGGTCAGAAAATATCCATAGTAGCCCTACCAGAACCACTTCTTTATTTTAATTTTCAGTGCATAGCAGGTATGACTGAAATTCAGGTTAAAAATCTAGTTGAACAAGATGCTATATTACAATATAAGTCGAACTCATACACTTGCCAGATATGTTATTTGAAAGTAAAGGTGTTGACTGGAATAGAAGGTAGATACTAAGACTTCAAATGGGAGTGTTTGGATAGTTGTGGAAGAATATGAGATACGTGAGCATCTTTGTCCAAGTGAAAGAAATACCTCCCTCGAGCAATAGCAAAATGGCCGAATAGGAACAGCTCCAGTCTGCAGCTCCCAGTGTGATCAATGCAGAATGCAGGTGATTTCTTCATTTCCAACTGTGGTACCTGGCTCATCTCATTGAAACTGGTTAGACAGTGAGTGCAGCCCATGGAGGGTGAGTCAAAGCAGGGTGGGGTGTCCCCTCATCCTTGAAGCATAAGGGGTTGGGAAACTCCTTCCCCTAGCCAAAGGAAGCCATGAGAGACTGTGGCATGAGAACAACACATCCTAGCCCAGATACTATGCTTTTCCCATGGTCTTCACAACCCACACCAGGAGATTCCCTCTGGTTTCTATGCCAACAGGGCCCTGGGTTTCAAGCACAAAACCAGGCAGCCATTTGGGCAGACACTGAACTAGCTGCAGGAGATTTTGTATGTTTTTTTGTTTGTTTTCATACCCCAGTGGTGCCTGGAATGCCAGAGAGACAGAACCGTTTACTCCCCTGGAGAGGGAGCTGAAGCCAGGGAGCCACATGGTCTAGCTCAGTGGATCCCATCCCCAGAAAGCCCAGCAAGCTAAGATCCACTGGCTGAAATTCTCACTGCCAGCACAGCAGTCTGAAGTCAACTTGGGATGCTCAAGCTTGATGGGGGAAAGGGCATCCAAAATTATGAGGTTTAGTAGGCGGTTTTCCCTTCACAATGTAAACAAAGCCCTGCAAAATTTGAAATGGGTAAAGCACACTGCAGCTCCATAAAGCTGCTGTAGTGAGACTGCCTCTCTAGATTCCTCCTCTCTGGGCAAGGCATCTCTGAAAGAAAGACAGCAGCCACAGTCAGGGGTTTATAGATAAAACTTCCATCTCCTTGGGACAGAGTACTTGGGGGAAGGGATGGCTATAGGCACAGCCTCAGCAGACTTAAACATTCCTGCCTGCTGGCTGTGAAGAGAGCACAGAGCTTGAGCTCTGGTAAGGGACAGATTGTCTCCTCAAATGGGTCTCTGACCCCTGTGCTCCTGAATGGGAGAAACCTTCCATCAGGGGCCAACAGACACCTCATAGAAAAGAGCTCCAGCTGGCATCTGGTGGGTGCCCCTCTGGAATGAAGCTTCCAGAGGAAGAAACAGGCATCAATCTTTGCTGTTCCACAGTCTTTGCTGGTAATACAGGCAAACAGGGTGTGGAGTGGACCGCCAGCAAACTGCAGCAGACCTGCAGCAGAGGGGCCTGTTAGAAAGAAAACTAACAAACGGAAAGGAATAGCACCAACATCAACAAAAAGAACGTTCACACAGAAACTCAATCCAAAGGTCACCAACATCAAAGACCAAAGGCAGATAAATAAATGAAGATGAGGAAAATCCAGTGAAAACAGTCTGAAAATTTCAAACACCAGAACTCCTCTTCTCCTCCAAAGGATCACAACTCCTCACCAGCAAGTCAACAAAACCAGATGGAAAATGAGTTTGACATATTGACAGAAGTAGGCTTTAGAAGGTGGGTAGTAACAAACTCCTCTGAGCTAAAGGAGCATATTCTAACCCAAGACAAAAAAAGCTAAGAACCTTGATAAAAGGTTACAGGATAGCTAGCTAGAATAACCAGTTTAGAGAAGAACATAAATGACCTGATGAGCTGAAAAACATAGTATGAGAAGGGCATGAAGCATACACAAGTATCAATAGCTGAATCAATCAGGTGGAAGAAAAGATATTAGAGATTAAATATTAACTTAATGAAATAAAGTCTGAAGACAAGATTAGAGAGAAAAAAAAGGAATGAACAAAGCCTCCAAGAAATATGGGACTCTGTGAAAAGACCAAACCTATGTTTGATTGGGGTACCTGAATGTGACAGGGAGAATGGAACCAAGTTGGAAAATACTATGCAGGATATTATCCAGGAGAACTTCCCCAACCTAGCAAGACACATGAACATTCAAATTCAGGAAATACAGAGAATACTACAAAGATACTCCTTCAGAAGAGCAATTCCAAGACACCAAGATTCACCAAGGTTGAAAGGAAGGAAAAAATATTAAGGGCAGCCAGTAAGAAAGGCTGGGTTACCCACAAAGGGAAGCCCATCAGACTAACAGCAGATCTCTCTGTAGAAACTCTACAAGCCAGAAGAGAATGGGGGCCAATATTCAATATTCATAAAGAAAAGGATTTTCAACCCAGAATTTCATATCCAGCCAAACTAAGCTTCATAAGTGAAGAAGAAATACAATCCTTTAAAGATAAGCAAATGATGAGATATTTTGTCCATCAGGCCTGCCTTACAAGAGCTCCTAAAGGAAGAACTTAATATGGAAAAGAAAAACTGGTATGAACCACTGTAAAAACATACCAAATTGTAAAGACTATAGACACTATGGAGAAACTGCATCAACTAATGGGGGGGGGAAAAACCCAGCTAGCCTCATAATGACAGGAGCATATTCACACATAACAATATTAACCTTAAATGTAAATGGGATAAATACCCCTATGAAAAGACACAGACCGAACTCTTCCAAACAATGTAAAAAGAGGGAATCCTTCCCAAATCATTTTATGAGACCTACATCATCCTGATACCAAAACCTGGAAGAGACTCAACAAAAAAAGAAAAATTCAGGCCAATATCCATGATGAACATAGATAAAAAAAATCTTCAATAAAATACTGGCAAACCAATTGCAACAGCACATCAAAAAGCTTATCCATCAAGATCAAGTAGGCTTCATCTCAGGGATGCAAGGATGCCTCAACATATGCAAGTCTGTAAATGTAATCCGCCACATAAAAAAACCAAAGACAAAAACCACATGATTATTTCAATAGATGCAGAGAAGGCCTTTGACAAAATTCAACAGCCATTTATGCTAAAAACTCTCAATAAACTAGGTATCAATAGAACATATTTCAAAATAATAAAAGATATTTATGACAAACCCACAGCCAATATCATATTGAACGGGAAAAAACTGGAAGCATTTTCTTTGAAATCTACACTAGACAAGGATGTCCTTTCTCACTACTCCTATTCAATATAGTATTGGAAGTTCTACCCAGAGCAATCAGGCAAGAAAAAGAAATAAAAGGTATTCGATTAGGAAAGGAGGAAGTCAATGTCTCTATTGGCAGATGACATGATTGTGTGTTTGTAAGACCCTACTATCTCAGCCCAAAATCTCCTTAAACTGATAAGCAACTTCAGGAAAGTCTCAGGACACAAAATCAATGTGCAGAAATCACAAGCATTCATATACACAAAGAACAGACTAACAGAGAGCAAAATCAAGAGGAAACTCCCATTTACAATTGCTACAAAGAGAATAAAATACCTAGGAATAAAACTAACAAAGGATATAAAGAACCTCTTCAAGGAGAACTACAAACCACTGCTCAAGGAAATAAGAGAGGACACAAACAGATGGAAAAACATTCCATGCTCATGGTTAGGAAGAATCACTATCATGAAAATGGCCATATTTCCCATAGTAATTTATAGATTCAACACTGTCCCCAACAAGCTACCATTGACCTTCTTCACAGAACTGGAAAAAAAACACCCTTAACTAACTGCATATGGAACCAAAAGAGAGCCCACATAGCCAAGACAATGCTAAGAAAAAAGAACAAAGCTGGAGGTATCACACAACCTGACTTCAAACTATAATATAAGGCTACAGTAATCAAAATAGCATGGTCCTAGTACCAAAACAGAGATACAGACCAATGGAGCAGAACAGAGGCCTTGGGGGAAATGCTACACATCTACAACCATCTGATCTTTAACAAACCTGAGAAAAACAAGCAATGGGGAAAGGAGTCCCTGTTTATTAAATGGTGTTGGGAAAACTGGCTAGCTATGTGCCGAAAACAGAAACTGGACCCCTTCCTGACACCTTACACTAAAATTAACTCCAGATGGATTAGAGACTTAAATGTAAGACATAACACCATAAAAACTCCAGAAGAAAACCTAGAAAAAACATTCAGGACATAGGCATAGGCAAGGACTTCATGACTAAAACACCAAAAGCATTGGCAACAAAAGCCAAAATAGACAAATGGGACCTAATTAAACTCCAGAGCTTCTTTACAGCAAAAGAAAGAATCAGAGTGAACCAGCAACCAACAGAATGTGGAAAAAAATTTGCAATCTACCCATCTGGCAAAGGGCTAATATCCAGAATCTACAAAGAACTAAAACAGATCTACAAGAAAAAAACATACAAACCCATTCAAAAGTGGGTGAAGGCTAGGAACAGACATTTTTCAAAAGAAGACATATATGAGGCCAACAAACATATAAAAAATATTCACCATAACTGGTCATTAGAAAAATGCAAATCAAAACCACATTGAGATACCACCTCAGGCCAGTTAGAATGGCTATCATTTAAAAATCTGGAGACAACAGATGCTGGAGAGTATGTGAAGAAATAGAAACACTTTTACACTGTTGGAAAGAGTATTAATTAGTTCAACCATTGTGGAAGACAGTGTGTTGATTCCTCAGGGGCCTAGAAATAGAAATTCCACTTAACCCAGCAATCCCATTACTGGGTATACATCCAAAGGATTACAAATTGTTCTATTATAAAGACACATGCACACATATATTCAATGCTGCACTGTTTATAATGGCAAAGACCTGGAACCAACACAAATGCCCATTGATGATAGACTGGACAAGGAAAATGTGGCACAAATACACCATGGAATAATATGCAGCCATAAAAAATGAGTTTGTATCCCTTGTAGGGACATGGATGAAGCTTGACACCATCATTCTCAGCAAACTGACACATGAACAGAAAATCAAACACTGCATGTTCTCACTCATAGGCAGGTGTTGAACAATGAGAACACATGGACACAGGGAGGGGAGCATCACACACTGGGGTCTGTTGTAGGGGGCTAGGGGAATGACAGTGGTGGATGCGAAGGTTGGGGAGGGATAACGTGGGGAGAAATACCAGATATAGGTGACGTGGGGATGGAGGCAGCAAACCACATTGCCATGTATGTACCTATGCAACAATTCTGCATGATCTGTACATGTACCCTAGAACCTAAAGTACAATGGAAAGGAAAGGAAAGGAAGGGAAGGGAAGGGAAGGGAAGGGAAGGGAAGGGAAGGGAAGGGAAGGGAAGGGAAGGGAAGGGAAGGGAAGGGAAGGGAAGGGAAGGGAAGGGAAGGGAAGGGAAGGGAAGGGAAGGGAAGGGAAGGGAAGGGAAGGGAAGGGAAGGGAAGGGAAGGGAAGGGAAGGGAAGGGAAGGGAAGGGAAGGGAAGGGAAGGGAAGGGAAGGGAAGGGAAGGGAAGGGAAGGGAAAGGAAAGGAAAGGAAAGGAAAGGAAAGGAAAGGAAAGGAAAGGAAAGGAAAGGAAAAGAAAGGAACACAGACTGCCAAATTAGATAGTGACCCATTGATGTGCTGTATTCAGGAGACCCACCTCATGTGCAAAGACACACATAGGCTCAAAATAAAGGGAGAGAGAAATATTTACCAAGCAAATGGAGAGAAATAAAAAAAAGCAGGGGTTGGAATCCTAATCTCTGATAAAACAGATTTTAAACCAACAAAGATCAAAAAAAGACAAAGAAGGGCATTACAAAAGGGTAGAGGGATCAATTCAACAAGAAGAGCTAACTATCCTAAATATATATGCACCCAATACAGGAGCACTCAGATTCATAAACCAAGTTCCTAGTGGCCTACAAAAAGACTTAGACCCCCATACAATAATAGTGAGAGACTTTAACACCCCACTCTCAATATTAGACAGAAAATTAAAAAGGATGCTCAGGACTTGAACTCAGCTCTGTACCAAGTGGACTTAATAGACCTCTATAGAACTCTCCATCCGAAATCAACAGAATATACATTCTTCTCAGTATCATAGCACACTTATCTAAAATTGACCACATAATTGGAAGTAAAACACTCCTCAGCAAATGCAAAAGAGCAGAAATCATAACAAACACTCTCAGACCACAGTGGACCAAATTAGAACTCAGGATTGAGAAACTCACTCAAAACTGCACAACTACATGGAAACTGAACAACCTGCTTTTGAATGACTATTGGGTAAATAACTAAATGAAAACAGGAATAAATAAGTTGTTTGAAACCTATGAGAACAAAGTCGAAATGTATCAGAATCTCTGGGACACAGCTAATGCAGTTTTTAGTGGGAAATGAGTAGCACTAAATGCCCACAGGAGAAAGTGGGAAAGATCTAAATTGATACCCTAATATCACAGTTAAAAGACCTAGAGAAGCAAGAGCAAACAAATTCAGAAACTAGCAGAAGGCAAGAAATAACTATGATCAGAGCAGAACTAAAGAAAATAGTGACACAAAAAACCCTTTAAAAAACAATTAATCCAGGAGTTGGTTTTCTGAAAAGATTAACAAAATAGATGAGTGCTACATACCAATAAAGAAGAAAAGAGAGAAGAATCAAATAGATACAAGAAAAAATGATAAAAGGGATATCACCACTGATCCCACAGAAATACAAACTGCCATCAGAGTATATTATACTCACCTCTTTGCAAATAAAGCTAGAAAATCTAGAAGAAATGAATACATTCTGGACACATGCACCCTCCCAAGACTAAACCAGGAAGAAGTCAAATCCATGAATAGACCAGTAACAAGTTCTGAAATTGAGGCAGTAATTAATAGGCGACCAACCAAAAAAAGCCCAGGACCAGACAGATTCACAGCCAACTGCTACCACAGGTAAAAACAAAGAGGAGCTGGCACCAATCCTTCTGAAACTATGCCAAACAATAGAAAAAGAGGGACTCTTCCCTAACTCATTTTATGAGGACAGTAACATCCTGATACCCAAACCTGTCAGAGACACACACACAAAAAAGAAAATTTCAGGCAAACATCCCTGATGAACATCAACGTGAAAATCCTCAATGAAGTACTGGCAAAACGAATACAGCAGTACATCAAAAAGCTTATCCACCACAATCAAGTTGGCTTCATTCCTGGGATGCAAGACTGTTTCAACATATGCAAATGAATAAATGTAATCAATCACATAAACAAAATCAATGACAGAAACCACATGATTATCCCAATGGATGCAGAAAAGACTTTCAATAAAATTTAACACCCCTTTATACTAAAAATTCTCAATAAACTAGCTATTAATGGAATATATCTCAAAATAATAAGAACTATTTATGATAAACCCAGTCAATATCATACTGAATGGGCAAAAGCTGGAAGCATTCTCTTTGAAAACTGGCACAAGACAAGGATGGCCTTTCTCACCACTTCTATTTAACATAGTATTATAAGTTCTATCCAGGGCAATCAGGCAAGAAAAAGGAATAAAGGGTATTCAAATAGGAAGAGGGGGAAGTCAAATTGTCTCTGTTTGCAAACATCCCTGATGAACATCAATGTGCAGATGACATGATTGTATATTTAAAAAATCCCATCATCTCAGCCCAAAATCTCTTTAAGCTGATAAGCAACTTCAGCAAAGTCTTAGGAAACAAAATCAATGTGTGAAAATCATAAGCATTCCTATACACCAATAATAGACAAAACAGCCAAATCATGAAAATCAATTTTGTAGCCAGTCAAAATTCTACAAAGAGAATAAAATACCTAGGAATACAACTTACAAGGGGTGTGAAGGACCTCTTCAAGGAGAACTACAAACCACTGCTCAAGGAAATAAGAGAGGACATAAACAAATGGAGGAACATTCCATGCTCATGGATAGGAAGAATCATTATTGTGAAAATGGCCATACTGCCCTAAGTAATTTATAGATTTAATGCTATCCTCATCAAGCTACCATTGATTTTCTTCACCGAATTGGAAAAAACTATAAATTTCATATGGAACCAAAAAAGAGCCTGTATAGCCAAGACAATCCTAAGTAAAAAGTACAAAACTCAAGGCATCATGTTACCTGACTTTATACTGAAAGACAGCATGGTACTGGTACTTAAACAGATATATAGACCAATGAAACAGAACAGAGGCCTCAGAAATAATATCATACATCTACAACCCTCTGATCTTTGACAAACCTAACAAACAAGCAATGAGGAAAGGATTCCCTATTCAATAAATGGTGCTGGGAAAACTGGCTAGCCATAAGCAGAAAATTGAAATCATACCCCTTCCTTACACCTTTTGCAAAAATTAACTCAAGATGGATTAAAGACTTAAACATAAGACCAAAACCATAAAAGCCCTAGAAGAAAACATTGGTAATGCCATTCAGGACATAGGCATTGGCAAAGACTTCATAACTAAAACACCAAAAGCAATGGCAACAAAAGCCAAATTTGACAAATAATCTAGTTAAACTAAAGAGCATCTGCACAGCAAAAAAAAAAAAAAAAACTATCATCAGAGTGACCAAGCAACCTACAGAATGGGGAAAATTTTTGCAATCTGTCCATCTGACAAAGGGCTAATATCCAGACTCTACAAGGAACAAATTTACAAGAAAAGAACAAACAACCCCATCAAAATGTGGGCAAAGGATATAGAGACATTTCTCAAAAGAAGACATTTATGTGGCCAACAAACATATGAAGAAAAGCTCTTCATCACCAGTCATTAGAGAAATGCCAATCAAAACCACAATGTGATACCATCTAACGCCAGTTAGAATGACAATCATTAAAAAGTCAGGAAACAACAGATGCTGGAGAGTATATGGAGAAATAGGAATGCTTTTACACTGTTAGTGGGAGTGTAAATTATTTCAACCATTGTGCAAAACAGTGTGGCGATTCCTCTAGGATCTAGAATCAGAATACCATTTGACCCAGCAATCCCATTACTGGGTATATACCAAAAGGATTAGAAATTATTCTTCTCTGAAGATACATGCATATGTATGTTTATTGCAACACTATTCACAATAGCAAAGACTTAGAACCAACCCAAATGCCTAGCAATGACAGAGACTGGATAAAGAAAATGTGGCACATATACACCATGGAATACTATGTAGCCACAAAAAGGATGAGTTCATATTCTGTGCAGGGACATGGATGAATCTGGAAACCATCATTCTCATCAACTAACACAGGAACAGAAAACCAAACACTGCATGTTCTCACTTATAAGTGATAGTTGAACAATGAAAACAGATGAACACAATGAGGGGAACCTCACACACCAGGGCCTGTTGTGGGATGGAGATCTAGGGGAGGGATACCATTATGAGAAGTACCTAATGTAGATGATGGGTTGATGGGTGCAGCAAACCACTGTGGCACATGTATACCTATGTAACAAGCCTGCATGTTCTGCACATGTATCCCAGAACTTAAGGTATAACTTAAAAAAAGCAATATCTCCCTTACTAAGGAGACTAATCATCCATTGCTTGAAGATTCTGTAGCAACTTTACTAAAGGCTGTTGTCTTGCAAAGTGATAACTATTTTTTATGATAACCTCACCATTCATCATATTTTTATACCCATAACTAGAACTAATTATTTATTCCCCAATGGGAACAAGTACAAAATCTGACCCAATAAGGGATAACTTGAACACTAAAATATTTGCAAGCTTTCTCTAATTTATGTCAGCAGACACGTGAAGAATATGGATAGCAATAGATTTTAGGAATGTTAGGCAAAAAAAATGGAATAAATATTATATTAGGCCAAAGTTTTTACTCTGGGTACACTTATGTGAGACACTGGAATTAATGTGTTAGTTAAAGCAGCTAAAAATTGTCTTGATAGTTGGCTTTGTTGGTTGACTAAAGCAGGGCTCAACAGTGATCCATATTCAATGGCCTATATTTAAAGTTTAGATGACAGAACTTCCCCAACATAATGTAGGGGGAGGAATCTCAAAACAGGCAAATGAAAATGTTAGAGGGGATTTACCCATTCTATTTCCAACTATTTCTCTAGAAGACCCAGAAGGCACTCCATTTTCTTAGAAATTGAAAAACGCATTCATGAGAGGAGAACCAACATCATTGGAAAACTCTGTGGTGTCTGTTCTCTGAAGGTTAGGGATGATAGTGTGTGATATCTCACTGACCTGAGTTCCCTAATTTCAATGACCAACATAGGGTCTCAAGTGCTAGAGGCCTAATGTCTTGAAAATATGAGCACACTTATTGTAACAGACAGAGGGAAACAATCAGATAGTAATCAGATCGGGATCTCTGTTTTGACAGGGACAGTAGATGGTAGCTAAATAACCATGGTGTCCTTAGAATGAAATTAATGGATTAATTTTCAGTTAATTTATATCTGGAAATTAATTAATTGATATATGGAAAACCTCTAGGAATCCCAAATGCTACCATGGTTCACTAGTCAAAGCAGGAAATGATGATGTTGGATGATATATGGAATTCTAGCCTGGATTTGCCTCACAATGTGCTTAGGTGTCCATGGTTATTTCCTCAGTTCCAGCCTAAATAATTATAATAGGCTGGTAGAATCCTCACACTGACACCCTGATCCATGGAGTGAGACACACCAGAACAGTAAACCTAAAGCAAAATCATATTCTTCTGGAAATTGCCAGGATTATTGTCATCATTAAAACTTGAAAAATGATGGTGTGTGATATCCCACTGACCTGAGTTCCCTAATTTCAATGATGATACTTACAAACTCTCAATATTCTCAGTTGTGCAAAAGGCAGATAGATGAGCATTGGTGTATATCTGTGAATTATGACAAACTTAATTATGTGGTGATTCCAACTGCAGCTGCTGTTTCATATGTGAGATTTTAGATATGGGTCAGGCATGAGGAAATCGACACAGAAATTGACCGTGTTGTTTTTCCCTACACTAATTATAAAGAACCACCAAAAGCAGTTTTCTTTCACTTATGCCAACTTCAAGTGTCATTATCTCCACTTCATTATCATTATCTCCACTTCAAGGACCTTAAACACCTTGACACTGCACAGATACATTAGTAAACTCAGTGGTATCTACCTGACTTAAACTATGATTGTTGACATATTATATTCTTTGGAGCAGTTGAAATAAAATTGGGTAATCTATTTTTTAAAGGCTTCGTAGAATGTGAAGCCATGTAAAATAGTCAATTGGCAACTTAATTTTATCCACAGAAATTAGTCTAATTTTTCTTCCTTTTTACTGGGTATTTTTGGTAGATTATACATTTTCACAAAATAATTTTATTATTTCATATCTTTAATTTTGTATACCTATTATGGGCAAACAGGTGAAGTAAAGTCTTCTGTTTCTCTCTCTTGTAATTTTTGTTTTATGAAGTGGAGATATTTTGTTCATAGATATTCAGCACTACTGTATTTTCATTGTGAATGGCTCTTTTAATGTTACAGGTGCCCTTCTTCAATGCTACAAGGCCAGAATTCTGCCTTGATAAGTATCTCCAGTTTTCTTTTTGTTTGCCTTTGTCTTGTATAAGTCACCAACTATTAATTATCAATCTTTCTAAATTACTTCGTTTTTAACTAACTACATATAGATAAAAAGTATATTTCTACATATTTATATAGAGTATTTTGCTTTATTGAAGAAATCTTTCTGAAAATATGTGAGCTACATTCATTTACATGTATTGATGTAAAAGATATTTCTCATCTTATTTCTATGGTGTAATGTCACATTGCTTTTTTCTTCAATTTTTAAAAAAATAAATTAGTAGTCTCATTTCTTTGCTTTATGTCTTATGTGTAGTACCTCTGCTAGTCATGAAGATTTGACTTTTTGGCCGTAGTTATTCCTAATTTGAATAACAATAAAATAGTATCCCATTTTAATTTTCTAATTCTTCACCTGTTCTCCCCTTTATAATTTTTGTCAATATTCACTGTATCAATACTTACATTTGTACTTTTAAATACAGCTATAATTATATTATAGTTTTTTTCAGTCTTGAGGGATTCCTTTGACTTATAGCTAACAGAGTACCCTTGTAATTAGTAAACTTATCTCTCATTTCCTTTCTTCCTTCCTGCCCATTTTTAGTTAGCTATATAATTTCTACATATATAGGCATATAATTTTCACATTCTATTTTGTCCCAAGTTTCACATTTGTCTGAATTATGGTTTTATAGTTACATATATTTCATGCTCCCCATGAATTGTGAAGTATATATATAGTAAAGTCCTCCCTCAAATGAAGCATATTCTATCTCCCTGCTCTCTAGCATTAAGCAGCCTGACTGCATTTGCTTCTTAGCAGACCTGCCCAGGCAGGCTGAGGCACATCTTAACTTGTAAAGCACACCCTTCCTTATTTAAGAAGGTCAAGTTTTTTCTAAGTAACTTATTGTTTTCTTTATTCTTTCCTGCCCTTTACCTATTTAAGAAAGTTTTAAAGTATTAGCCAATGAAGTCTAGTTTAGACTGTGAGTTCCAGCTCCAGCCAATAGATGCAGGACACAGCAATAAACACCCAACTATGTAAAAGATAAATATTTCCATCTTTTCTTTGCTCATTGCACTCTCAAGGCAAGACTTCTGATAAGTAGTGCCCTTGCTTCAGAAAGTAAAATTGCCTTGCTAAGAAAATTTAATAGTCTGAGTGCTGCTAATTCTTCTTAGTGACTCCAGAAAATAAGCATTTACTTCTAACAAATTGTTTTGCTACAATTTCTCCCAGCTCATCTCTGGGTCAAAATTAATTTTCTGGTAGTTTCCTCAAGAAAAACTCTTGGGAAAATGATTCCTTCAGTCTTACATGTTCAGCATTGTTTTTCTCAAGTCTTTATATTTGAAGAACAACTTGGCTGAATAAAAAATTCTTGGCTTACAACATCTTCCCTTGAGTATTCTGCAGTTCCTTCTCCACTGTCTATTGCTGTGGCAAAATCTATGGACAGCTTTATTCTGTGCCCCCAATAAGTGTCTTGTTCTTTTTATGCTACTGCCCAAAAAAATCATTGTTTATCTTTAAAGTCCAGGAAATTTACTAGGATTGATCTCAACATTTAATTTTCTGGGTCAGTATTTTTCTGGATGGAATTAGCCCTTACAATATCCAGATTCAAATTTTTTGTCCAACTTCTTTTTGTTCTTTATCTCAGGATAGCTTTTTTGAGTTACATCTACTTACTGTTTGTTCCGTGGTTTTGATTTTGTTTTTTAAATGCTGTGGTTATGCATCATTTGGATATCTGTTGCTTATCTTCTATAATGCGTTTTGCTCTCATTCTTTAAAACTTTTTGTTTAATTCTGCATTATTTTGCTCTGTTAGCTAGGCTATTTTTGGAAGCTTTTAAATGTATTTTTGTTTCTATGAATTACACTTGTCCCCTAGTTTTATGGAAGATAGAGATTGTGGGTCTTTGGTCATTTTTTTAAAAAATTGTTATTAATTTTAACTGATTTCCAAGGAGGAGAGATGGTGTCTTAGTGTCACATTTGTGTAAGAAGGCCCTCTAAGTATTCAAATTAAAATCAGTAACAACAAAAGGCTGCCCTCCATCACCACCGCTATTAAAATTTTACTGCAGATTCTGGCACATAGTAAAGAGAAGGGGGAAAAAATGTCACAAAGATTGAAAAAGCAGAAATACATTATCATTCTTCACAAATATTCATAAGTGTATATTCTTTTTCCCCCAGAGGAAGAAGTATATGATTTTTCTATATAGAAACCCAAATTAATTCATTTATATATTATTAAAATTAATGAGTTATAAAAGATGCTACACATCAATATATAAATATCAATTATATGTCTGTACCACAAAAATAAACAGTGCAAATGTGCCATTCAAAAAGTTGACAGTAGCCACAAAATATTTAAGAGAACCAGGAATAATTCTGAAAAATTATAAAGCAGTTAAAGACTTATATGGAGGAAAATTATAAAACTCTGTAGAACAATATAAAAGAAATCCTAAAAGGAAATCATATGCTGTTCATGGTTAAAATAATTCAATACCAAAATGAGATCAAATCTGCCACATACTGAGCTAAAGATTTAATATGATTAAGGGCATGGGTGGATTGTATAAGGAACTCGATAAACTAATGGTAAAAGGTATATGAAAAGGAAAAAGAGTCCATTAGAGTCAAGGTAATCCTGAAGAAGAAGAAAAGGGTGAGTTGTCCTACAAATTATAAAGATATGAAATTATACTGATATGGGAGAGTATGATAATGGCATAGGGTTAGACAAAGGCCAGAAACATGACTGTGTATATACATTTATTTTATGAAAGAAGTTGCATTGTGAATCAGTGGATAAACAAAGAACCATTCAATAAATGGGACTGAAATAGTTGATTGTCCATAAGGAAAAAAAAATCTACTGGACTTCTACTTCACTTCCAGATAAAGACATATGAAATTATAACTTTTTTAAAAAAAATTAGAAGATAATACAGAAGAATATCTGTATAACCTTAGAATAAGAAATGACTTAAAGACACTTTTAATAACACACAAAGCTACTAACTGTAATAAAAAATTAAACTATAATTAAAATTTAAAACTTCCATTCATCAAATGACACCATTAAAAGAGAAAAACAATAAGCCACAAACAGGTAGAAAAAATGTGCACACATTTAGCCAGTAAGTGTTTACTCCTATAAATCAATAGAAAGGGATAATTCCTATAGTCGATAGATAATTCCTATAGATGTAGACAAAGCAAATCATAGAAGATTACAGACAGTATACAATCACTTCTCATACAGCTCTAAAACAAGCAAGAGAAAATAAGTCTGGTTGGGGCTATATATATTTCAATAGAAATGTTTTCTTTTTTTTATTTTTATTTTTTAATTTTTTATTCGATTTTAGGTTTTGGGGTACATGAGCAGAGCATGCAAGACATTTGCGTAGGAACACACATGGCAGTGTGCTTTTCTTTCCTTCTCCCCTTCACCCACATTTGGCATTTCTCCCCAGGCTATCCCTCCCCACCTCCCCCTCCCACTGGCCCTCCCCTTTTCCCCCCAATAGACCCCAGTGTTTAGTACTCCCCTTTCTGTGTCCATGTGTTCTCCTTTTTCACCACCCACCTATGAGGGAGAATATGCGGTGTTTCATTTTCTGTTCTTGTGTCAGTTTGCTGAGGATGACGTTCTCCAGATTCATCCATGTCCCTACAAACGACACAAACTCATCATTTCTGATTGCTGCATAATATTCCATGGTGTATATGTGCCACATTTTTCCAATCCAGTCTATTACCAATGGGCATTTTGGTTGATTCCAAGTCTTTGCTATTGTAAACAGTGCTGCAATGAACATTCGTGTACATGTGTCCTTATAGTAGAACGATTTATAGTCTTTTGGATATATACCCAGTAATGGGATTGCTGGGTCAAATGGAATTTCTATTTCTAAGGCCTTGAGGAATCGCCACACTGTCTTCCACAATGGTTGAACTAATTTACACTCCCACCAACAGTGTAAAAGTGTTCCTTTTTCTCCACATCCTCTCCAGCATCTGTTGTCTCCAGATGTTTTAATGATCACCATTCTAACTGGCGTGAGATGGTATCTCAATGTGGTTTTGATTTGCATCTCTCTGATGACCAGTGATGATGAGCATTTTTTCATATGATTGTTGGCCTCATATATGTCTTCTTTCGTAAAGTGTCTGTTCATATCCTTTGCCCACTTTTGAATGGGCTTGTTTGTTTTTTTCCTGTAAATCCATTTGAGTTCTTTGTAAATTCTGGATATCAGCCCTTTGTCAGATGGGTAAACTGCAAAAATTTTTTCCCATTCTGTTGGTTGCCGATCCACTCTAGTGACTGTTTCTTTTGCCGTGCAGAAGCTGTGGAGTTTCATTAGGTCCCATTTGTCTATTTTGGCTTTTGTTGCCAATGCTTTTGGTGTTTTGTTCATGAAGTCCTTGCCTACTCCTATGTCCTGGATAGTTTTGCCTAGATTTCCTTCTAGGGTTTTTATCGTGCCAGGTCTTATGTTTAAGTCTTTAATCCATCTGGAGTTAATTTTCGTGTAAGGTGTCAGGAAAGGGTCCAGTTTCTGCTTTCTGCACATGGCTAGCCAGTTTTCCCAACACCATTTGCTAAACAGGGAATCCTTTCCCCATTGCTTGTTTTTGTCAGGTTTATCAAAGATTGTATAGTTGTAGATATGTTGTGTTGCCTCCGGTGCCTCTGTTTTGTTCCATTGGTCAATATCTCTGTTTTGGTACCAGTACCATGCTGTTTTGATTACTGTAGCCTTGTAGTATAGTTTGAAATCCGGTAGTGTGATGCCCCCCGCTGTGTTCTTTTTGCTTAGAATTGACTTGGCTATGCGGGCTCTCTTTTGGTTCCATATGAAGTTCATGGTGGTTTTTTCCAGTTCTGTGAAGAAAGTCAATTGTAGCTTGATGGGGATAGCATTGATTCTGTAAATTACTTTGGGCAGTATAGCCATTTTCACGATATTAATTCTTCCTAACCATGAACATGGAATGTTTCTCCATCTGTTTGTGTCCTCTCTGATTTCGTTGAGCAGTGGTTTGTAGTTTTCCCTGAAGAGGTCCCTTACGTTCCTTGTGAGTTGTATTCCAAGGTATTTTATTCTTTTTGTAGCAATTGTGAATGGCAGTTCTTTCTTGATTTGGCTCTCTTTAAGTCTGTTATTGGTGTATACAAATGCTTGTGATTTTTGCACATTGATTTTATATCCTGAGACTTTGCTGAAGTTGCTTATCAGTTTCAGGAGTTTTTGGGCTGAGGCGATGGGGTCTTTTAGGTATACTATTATGTCGTCTGCAAATAGAGACAATTTGGCTTCCACCTTTCCTATTTGAATACACTATATTTCTTTTTCTTGCCTGATTTCTCTGGCTAGAACTTCCAGAACTACATTGAATAGGAGTGGTGAAAGAGGGCATCCTTGTCTAGTGCCAGATTTCAAAGGGAATGCTTCCAGTTTTTGCTCATTCAGTATGATATTGGCTGTTGGTTTGTCATAAATAGCTTTTATTACTTTGAGATACGTTCCATCGATACCGAGTTTATTGAGGGTTTTTAGCATAAAGGGCTATTGAATTTTGTCAAATGCCTTCTCTGTGTCAATTGAGATAATCAGGTGGTTTTTGTTTTTGGTTCTGTTTATGTGGTGAATTACGTTGATAGACTTGCGTATGTTGAACCAGCCTTGCATCCCCGGGATGAATCCTACTTGATCATGGTGAATAAGTTTTTTGATTTGCTGTTGCATTCGGCTTACCAATATTTTATTGAAAATTTTTGCATCTATGTTCATCATGGATATTGGCCTGAAGTTTTCTTTTCTTGTTGGGTCTTTGTCAGGTTTTGGTATCAGAATGATGTTGGTCTCGTAAAATGATTTGGGAAGGATTTCATCTTTTTGGATTGTTTGAAATAGTTTTAGAAGGTATGGTACCAGCTCCTCTTTGTGTGTCTGGTAGAATTTGGCTGTGAACCCGTCTAGACCTGGGCTTTTTTTGTGTGTGGTAGGCTCTTAATTGCTGCCTCGACTTCTGACCTTGTTATTGGTCTATTCATAGTTTCAGCTTCCTCCTGGTTTAGGCTTGGGAGGACACAGGAGTCCAGGAATTTATCCATTTCTTCCAGGTTTACTAGTTTATGTGCATAGAGTTTTTTGTAATATTCTCTGATGATGGTTTGAATTTCTGTGGAATTTGTGGTGATTTCCCCTTTATCATTTTTTATTGCATCTATTTGGTTGTTCTCTCTTTTATTTTTAATGAATCTGGCTAGTGGTCTGTCTATTTTGTTGATCTTTTCAAAAAACCAGCTCTTGGATTTATTGATTTTTTGAAGGGTTTTTCGTGTCTCAATCTCCTTCAGTTCAGCTCTGATCTTAGTTAATTCTTGTCTTCTGCTGGGTTTTGAGTTTTTTTGATCTTGCTCCTCTAGCTCTTTCCATTTTGACGATAGGGTGTCAATTTTGGATCTCTCCATTCTCCTCATATGGGCACTTATTGCTATATACTTTCCTCTAGAGACTGCTTTAAATTTGTCCCAGAGGTTCTGGCATGTTGTGTCTTCGTTCTCATTGGTTTCGAAGAACTTCTTTATTTCTGCCTTCATTTCATTGTTTATCCAGTCAACATTCAAGAGCCAGTTGTTCAGTTTCCATGAAGCTGTGCGGTTCTGGGTTGGTTTCTGAATTCTGAGTTCTAACTTGATTGCACTATGGTCTGAGAGGCTGTTTTTTATGATTTCAGTTGTTTTGCATTTGTTGAGAAGTGCTTTACTTCCAATTATGTGGTCAATTTTTGAGTAGGTGTGATGTGGTGCTGAGAAGAATGTATATTCTGTGGATTTGGGGTGGAGAGTTCTGTAAATGTCTATCAGGTTTGCTTGCTCCAGGTCTGAGTTCAAGCCCTGGATATCCTTGTTGATTTTCTGTCTGGTTGATCTGTCTAATATTGACAGTGGAGTGTTAACGTCTCCCACTATTATTGTATGGGAGTCGAAGTCTCTTTGTAAGTCATTAAGAACTTGCCTTATGTATCTGGGTGCTCCTGCATTGGGTCCATATATGTTTAGGATCATTAGCTCTTCTTGTTGTATCGATCCTTTTACCATTATGTAATGGCCTTCTTTGTCTCTTTTGATCTTTGTTGCTTTAAAGTCTATTTTATCAGAGATGAGAATTGCAACTCCTGCTTTTTTTTGCTCTCCATTTGCTTGGTAAATCTTCCTCCATCCCTTTATTTTGAGCCTTTGTGTATCCTTGCATGTGAGATGGGTTTCCTGGATACAACACACTGATGGGTTTTGGATTTTTATCCAATTTGCCAGTCTGTGTCTTTTGATTGGTGAATTTAGTCCATTTACATTTAGGGTTAATATTGTTATGTGTGAATTTGATACTGCCATTTTGATGCTAAGTGGCTGTTTTGCCTGTTAGTTGTTGTAGATTCTTCATTATGTTGATGCTCTTCAGCATTTAGTGTGATTTTGGAATGGCTGGTACTGGTTGTTCCTTTCTATGTTTAGTGCCTCTTTTAGGAGCTCTTGTAAAGCAGGCCTGGTGGTGACAAAATCTCTGAGTACTTGCTTTTTCGCAAAGGATTTTATTTTTCCTTCACTTCTGAAGCTCAGTTTGGCTGGATATGAAATTCTGGGTTGAAAGTTCTTTTCTTTAAGGATGTTGAATATTTGCCCCCACTCTCTTCTGGCTTGTAGTGTTTCTGCCGAGAGGTCTGCTGTGAGTCTGATGGGCTTCCCTTTGTGGGTAACTCGACCTTTCTCTCTGGCTGCCCTTAGTATTTTCTCCTTTATTTCAACCTTGTTGAATTTGACGATTATGTGCCTTGGGGTTGCTCTTCTTGTGGAATATCTTTGTGGTGTTCTCTGTATTTCCTGCATTTGAGTGTTGGCCTGTCTTGCTAGGTGGGGGAAGTTTTCCTGGATGATGTCCTGAAGAGTATTTTCCAGCTTGGATTCATTCTCTTTGTCCCCTTCTGGTACACCTATCAAACGTAGGTTAGGTCTTTTCACATAGTGCCACATTTCTTGGAGACTTTGTTCATTCCTTTTTGTGCTTTTTTCTCTAATCTTGGTTTTTCGTTTAATTTCATTGAGTTGGTCTTCGACTTCAGATATTCTTTCTTCTGCTTGGTCAATTCGGCTATTGAAACTTGTGCATGCTTCGCGAAGTTCTCGTATTGTGTTTTTCAGCTCCTTTAATTCATTCATATTCCTCTCTAAGTTATCCATTCTTGTTATCGTTTCCTCATATCTTTTTTTTAAGTTCCTTAGTTTCTTTGCATTGATTTAATACATGTTCTTTTAGCTCACAAAAGTTTCTCATTATCCACCTTCTGAAGTCTGATTCTGTCATTTCGTCACAGTCATTCTCCGTCCAGCTTTGTTCCCTTGCTGGTGAGGAGTTTTGGTCCTTTCTAGGAGGCAAGGTGTTCTGGTTTCGGGTGTTTTCCTCCTTTTTTCGCTGGTTTCTTCCCATCTTTGTGGGTTTATCCGCTTGTCGTCTGCGTAGTTGCTTACTTTTCGATTGGGTCTCTTAGTGGACACCCAGATTGTTGATGATGAAGTATTTCTGTTACTTGGTTTTCCTTCTACCAGCCTAGCCCCTTCGCTGTACAACTGCTGAGGTCCACTCCAGGCCCTGCTTGTCTGGGGTGCACCTCTAGCAGCTGTGGCGCAGTGAGGGATGCTACCAGTTTCTTTTTCTGCTATCTTTGTCCCAGGATGATGTCTGCCAAATGTCAGTCTTTTAGATATAGAGGGGTCAGGGAGCTGCTTGAGGAGACAGTCTACTTTTTTGGAGCTCAATTGCTGAGCTGTGAGCTCTGTTGTTCATTCAGGGCGGTTAGGCTGCTATGTTTGATTCTGCTGCAACAGAGCTCATTAAAAAAAATCCTTTTTTTCTCTAATGCTCTGTGTTGGGGGGTTTGGGCTTTATTTTTCGATGTCCGTTGAGGTGTCCTGACTAGCTAGGAGGCAGACTTGCCACTGTTTGCCTGCCGAGGCTCCGCCCTGCTGTTGTGTGATTCGCCCTGTTCCTGCAGGCTCTGCTGTGGTCTCCGCCACGCCCTGCAGCAGAGTCTCTTCGTTGTAGCATGTTGCCTCGGCAACGGCAGGCTATGTCAGCAGCGGGCGTGTATCTCAGTAGGGACGGTTTGCCTTGGCAATGGCAGGCTGCGTCAGCAGTGGGCGTGTATCTCAGTTGGGGCGGGTTGCCTCCATAGTGGTGGACGCCCCTCCCCCACAGAGCGTCTCGGACCGTCTGCTCTGGATAGTTTGAAATCGCGGTTTTGTTCGTCCCACTGGGTACCCTTAACACTCTGTCCCTGCAATCCCCTGGGCTGGCCTACTGTCCAAGTCTCGTTCAGTCTCAAGTCCAGCCCTCTCAAGTCTCAGGTTGCCAGTTCAACAGGGCACCCGGACAAGCGCGCCCTGTGGGGATTGCTGGGTAGGGCCGGCCGCCGCCCTGGCTGCCAGCTTCGCCAGGCAGACGTACTGCCTGGCATCTCGTGTCTTTTTTATACTTGGGAGTTTCCCCGTTCTATGGGAAACAAAGATCAGTCTGGAAATGCCGCTCTGACTCACCTCTTTGCGGATTCAATGCGAGCTCCAATCCTGGGTTGTTCTCACAGCGCCATCTTGAGTCCTCCCCCAGAAATGTTTTCTTATGAAAGGGAGTAAGAAATGCAAATCAGCATAGTGGATCAGCTCTAAGAGGAAGAGATGGAGACAGATAAAGTGGAAGTACATGGTTAAATACATTAGAGGTTTTGATCATATTTAAGTTCTTTATTTGGGTAATAATTTTATAGTTTTTATAATTATTTAAAGAAATCTTTTAAAAATTTCTGTATGTTTTATATCCAAAATATGGTATTTATATCCTTAACATCAAGTTTATTTTGAATTAGAATGTGCCAACATAAAAATGCATAAATTATAGATGTATACATAGATGTATCACAATGTGATTATATCCACTAACTACCACCCAGGATAAAAAGCAGAACAAGTCAGGCACAGTGGCTCATGCCTGTAATCCCAGCACTTTGGGAGGCCAAGGCAGGAGGGTCCCTTTATTTCAGGAGTCAGAGACAAGCCTGGGAAAAATGGTAAGACACTGTCTGTACAAATAATAAAAATTTTAAAATGTAGTGAGTGTGGTGGTATGTGTCTGTAGTCCCAGTTACTCAGGGGGTAGAGACAGGAGGATCCCTTGAGCCCAGGAGTTTGAAGCTACAGTGAGCTGTGATCATGTCACTGCACTCCAACCAGAGCAAAAGAGCGAGAGACTATCTCTTAGGAAAAAAAAAAAAAAAAGCAAAGAAATAGAAAATTATCACACACACACAAACTTTCTTACTACCTTTGCTTTTTTCCCATCGATAAGAAATCTCAAATACTCTTTTGCAAGAAGGCAATTTTACTTATATAATAGCAGAAATTTGAGCAAAGAGAGAATGTTTCTGCTTACATCAACTGTTTCTAGAAAAATCTTCATCTTCCACCAGATAAGAACTTTTATATAGTAAGGGAATAAGGGGACACCTACCCTACTTACAAATAAAACTGCTACATCTTCATAGCCAAAATGGTGATAAAAACTAATTTAATGCCCTAACATTTCCTGAGAAACTATGATTATAGTTTGGTCCCAAGAAAATTCTCAGATCATTTCTAAAATCCTTTCTACTTGAGAGCTCATCAATGTTTGAACACAGCTGTACTGTTTCCCATAGTTTTCTCTTTTTTTAATCTGTGTATGCTAGTTCCTTCAGCCATTCTTTATGCAAGTTACATTCTTTATAGAACTTTACCATCTGGATGTTTCCCTTTAGGCATATGGAAATTTGAAAATGCCCATCCTAAAACATGGTGCCAAGAACTCAATTCAATATATCAGCTGTGTTCTCATCATTGCAGTATCCACTGGTACTGTTACCTTCTTGGCACTAAACTACTATTAATGTAGCATAGAATTGTACTGTATTATAATGTGTACTCTTTTTTTGAGATGGAGTCTCACCCTGTAGCACAGGCTGGGAACAGTAGGATGATCTTGGCTCACAATCAACCTCTGCCTCCAGGTTCCAGCAATTCTTCTGCCTCAGCCTCCTAAGTAACTGGCATTGAAGGTGTGCGCCACTACTCCCAGCTAAGGTTTGTATTTTTAGTAGAGACGGGGTTTCACCATGTTGGCCAGGTGGGTCTTGAACTCCTGATCTTGTGATCCACCTACCTCAGCCTCCCAAAGTGCTGGGATTACAGGCATGAGCTACCATGCTCGGCCCTGTTTTTTATAAAGACTTGTAACTGTACTGGCTGTTATAAACCACTAAGTCCATCTTCACATAAATTCTACCATGAATTTTACCTCCTATTTTGTTCCTATTTTAATAACTAACTTATTTTCTCATGTCTGTGTTTGGCTTTGTTTCATTGCACTATTAGTTATCATTGATGGTTTAGACTTCAGTGTTTCGGGTTGGGAGATAGACGTTGAATCTTATACCTGTATGGTGACTGTATTATTTTACTTTTATAAAGTCTGCTAGGATAGGACTGGGATTATTGTTCTCATTCAATTATTAGAGAAACTGAAAACTAGGAACATAGATAAAATTGCCCCATATTCAGGTTTATTAAGTACCAGACCCCTAAACCTGAGCCAACGTATTTTGGAACAAACATTTCTTTTCACTGACCTAGACTATCCCTAACTTGATAATCCTAGACAAAATTTAGCTTAAAAAAAAACTAATTGACTAATTAGGACTGAGAATGGGGAAATACACCCTTAGAAGAGAGTAGTTTGAGGACAGAGCTTGGCAGAAGCAAACCTGAAGTCATTCTACTTTCATTAAGTGCTAACAAAATTGGTGATTCCAAGAATCATGCAAAGAGAATTGTAATACATCTTTTGATAGGATACACCACAACACACACATCAAGGAAAATAATTAGGTCATCCTGGATTCAATTTAGGACATTGTCAATGGTTTCATAGCCCTCTTTACTTGTAATGCAACACACCTGCTGATGTTTCTAGCCATTGCAGAAAAGTAGGCTGAGGTTGGGAAGTCTCTTACGGGTTTACTGGAAGAAGGCCTGAGAAGTAATGCACCAGATTTCTCAGAGGTTGTATTAAAGGAACCATGGAACAGGAGTAGTGTTCTGCAGCCTTGTTCAGAGGGCAAGTCTGTGTACAAAATATGTAACAAATAAGGTATTCCAAATATCTCAATTTGGCAACTTTACAACAGATGGGTATGAATGATTGCAATGATCTTCAGATGTGACTTTATCAGTCATCACAGAACTCAAAGTGATAGGTGGTTCTTTAAGTTAAACAAATATAACTTGAAAACCAAATCGTAGTAATTAAAAAGAATCATAGTGTACTAGAATGGCCAATAAATAGACACCGTTGTGTGCCCTTGGTCAAGTCATTTCTCCATTCGGCATCTCTATTTAGCATTTGTAAATTAAAGTGTAAACAAAGCTAAGCAGAGTTATTTTTTCAAATAACTGAAATTGCAAAGAACCCTCACAATACATCGAGATAAAACTGATGTAAAGAGAATGGAAAGACAATACCTCCATGGAATGCTAAGATACAAAAAAATAAAAACGGAAAACTACTGGCTCTGACAGCTAGATGAAACTATAGTCACACTGCTTTCAGTAACATGACAGTAAGTGTAAGTTCTGTAAGCATTCTATAATTGAGTAAGAACTATTGAAAAAACACACCATAGGCAGATTGGAAACTTTTGTCTAAGAAGGAGAGACCAGGACCTGAACCGAGGAAGCAGCCTATCCAGAGAGATAGCCTACCTTTCCCAAGAGTGTTTATTCATTTCCTTCACTGCAAAACTCCTCTATCTACAGTGTGTGTGTGTTTCTCATATTATCAGCAAGTCTCTAAGCCGGATTTACAAGTTCATGATTTCTCTGTGGCAGGAGGAGAGCTTTAGTGCAGTTTTATGTCCACAGGAAAATGGGAAGGAAGGTCAGAGAGTTCTTATATATCCACCTGCCCCCACACATTGGTAGCCTCTCTATTATCCCAATCTCCCGCCAGAGTGGTGCATTTGTTACAACTGATGAGCCTGCACTGATCCATTGTAATTACACAAATTCCATAGTTTACCCTAGGGTTCACCATAATTTATTTTTTTAAAAATTCTAAAATCATAAACAGAGATAACATATATTGTCTAAACGTGAACTATCAGTAAACACTTTGGCTAAATACAAAACTGGGCTTCAGATTGAATCAAACCTAGTTTCACCAGACAGATCTCATATTTTTCTCCTAGAAAAATGGATTACTCCATCGTTTTATACTTTTTAAAGAATCATGAAAAAGCAGAACCAAACATATTTTGATTACCTCTGATAACCAGAGTTTTCAGTTGATAAAAATATTCTAATTTTGATGGTTTGAAAGAGAAACAAAAGAGAGAGAGAATAAATGGATGTCCCAGCTCCATTCACATTGAGTTTTCAGCTTGGTTTGAAACATAAATACGCTCCAACATACTAACTTGAGCCCTCATTGTTTGCGTTTTCATGAATCCTAGAGGAAACAATCAGAGCCAGGATTCGGCCAGAACTTACATCTGTGAGGGCTCAGTGATTCACATACACCAAGCTTCAGAAAAGACAAGTGGGATATATCTCCCCATCAATTGCCAGGAGCATTGGCAGATTCTGTTTAACACCAGCAGGACCACCTGGACCTCTGAAAAGTCCCACTTAATTAAGACATTAGCTCCTAACACACTGAACAAAGCTTCCTAATTTCATATGTTGACAGTGAAATACGGAATTCCTCACTGAGACATGTTGAAATCCGATTTCAGCTCCCTTTTGTGTAGAGCAACCCGCACTGCGTAAAGTGTCAGCCTACCCTTGCTAACTTCGTTAGAGGGAGAGCCAATAACAACATTCAGCTGATTATAAAAGAAAGTGAAGAGACTGAATGATTGTAGAATTCTTATAATGTGCATAGGGTTATTATGGCACTCTGCCCAGGGCTCATCAAAGATAAATGAGGTTTGAAGAGTAGATTTTTTTTTATGCTAAACTTAATAGACATTCCCTTTCTTTCCTCTTTTTTTTTTTTTTTTTTTTTTTTTTAAACTGACAAGGGAATGGAAAAGACATCAAAGCAGTTTTCCTATAAATCTATACGAAAATGAATTTCAGAGTAAACTTTTCTGCTTTTATTACTTATGGTGTTTTTATTTATTTTTTTTTGGAAGCTGAAAGGCAACATAATTCTATGCCTTTCAAGTTGCTTTGGAGAAATATAATAAATCCAATATATATGGAAAAGTTTATAGAGTTCTTTTTTGTAAAATACATACAACTTTAGGATCTTCCTCTGATATTAAAATTGTTTCTAAAAATTTTTCTTCAAAGTTTTTCATATATATTTCACTAGATTTCCTAGACATTTAGTAATTTATTATTCAAAATTCCAATGACAGGATATGAGATTTAATATTTTAACTATATGAAGCTGTTGTCTTCTCTAAACTGCTATTTTGAAAATCCTCATCCAAACTTTAAAGTACAATAACATCACTCATTTCAGCTTCTATAGCTAAGAACTCTGATGGGGAAAAGGAACAGGGAGAGTGTCCATTAATATTGCAACATCAGCCTCTGAATGTGCTCCTTGTGTGTGAAATTATATTTTTATGACACTTCCCTGGTTTTGTTTGAATCAGCTCTATTGAAAATCATCTTGAACCCAATTTTTATTCAGCAACTGCCTCTCAATACACATTACTCTTGTAACTGTTCAAGATTTGTTGGTTCAGCTATTCAGGCAAGCCTATTTGAATGCACAAGAGGGTTGCCACAGTGTGCTTATGACTATGTCAAAGTTAAACAAATGCAAAGTTGCTTAGTTTCATCAGTAGCTAAATCTCATTACAAAACCAATACTTTAAGAGAAAGTTGAGAGGTCACAATTCTGAAAAAACGGAACTTAGCTGTAGTGACATAGTGCTACTTCCTAATTATTAAGCTAAAACAACCATGGATTCCAAGCAAATTTTCTTTGGGGGGAAGGTGGCCTCAGAGCCAAGATAAACCCTTCTGACCAGAAAGTCCTGAGTAAAGATTCTAATTGTTCCACTGACTGAACACTGGGTTCATTGCTTTGTAAATGGTTCACCATATAGAAAATAAATACAAGCTACCACACACAGACAATTAACACCTAAAAACATTAGCCCTCTTTTATCTGCTACATTCAAGAGAGTGTTGTTCGTACTAATCGGAAGAACCATGGGTAAAAGACAGACATATCCCCATGTTTTCTTCATTTATCTAAATTTCAGTTGCCTTACAGAGTAGGAGGTAGAAATTAATAGACATAGGTGAAAACATAATAAAACTCCAGGGCTTTATATCGGAAGCCAAATCATAGCACAACAGGAAAATCTTAAATAGATGTTAAGGAATTGAAAAACATGAATGCCTTTGAAAGTCAAAATGTGCAGAACAAAGTTGATAGACACTCAGTCGTGTTAATCATATTGAAATGATCCCAAATTTAGAAGACTATTGCACATGTGGCTAACAGGAGACTTTCCTCATGGACTAAAAACAATATTTCATAGCCCTGGCTAAGTATTAGAATAACCTGGACAGCATGTGAATTAATTGATCAGGGTTGGAGAAGGACGTGCTTTTAAAGCTCTTTAGTTAACCCTAATGTGCAAAGATGGAGAAGCAAACAGATTGGAAATGGTGCAGAAAGATTTTCAAAATTTTCAAATTCATAACATAATGCTTGCAGGTTCCCACCACCTCCACCACATAGAATAGCATTCCTTTAAAAGAAGAAATAGTTTGGGCAGTGTCCCTGGATAGAAAACGATTGCATCAGTAGACTGAAATCTGTTAAGTAGTAGTAGAACTTTCTTTTTATATAATATCCACCACACATGACAGAGTTACAAAACTTAATACACTAAATTAGATATGCAGATAAAATACATTGCTTTGATTATATCTGCATCTTCCTTCAAGACAACATCCCCTGGATAGCAGGAAAAAAAGTAATAGAAGTTTAAGCTTAGTCTGATTCAAAACTCAAGTTAGTCCTCTTATAGTAATGTATTTCTTTTTTTTTTTAATTTTTTATTGGATTTTAGGTTTTGGGGTACATGAGCAGAGCATGCAAGACAGTTGCGTAGGAACACACATGGCAGTGTGATTTTCTTTCCTTCTCCCCTTCACCCACATTTGGCATTTCTCCCCAGGCTATCCCTCCCCACCTCCCCCTCCCACTGGCCCTCCCCTTTTCCCCCCAATAGACCCCAGTGTTTAGTACTCCCCTTTCTGTGTCCATGTGTTCTCCTTTTTCATCACCCGCCTATGAGTGAGAATATGAGGTGTTTCATTTTCTGTTCTTGTGTCAGTTTGCTGAGGATGACGTTCTCCAGATTCATCCATGTCCCTACAAACGACACAAACTCGTCATTTCTGATTGCTGCATAATATTCCATGGTGTATATGTGCCACATTTTTCCAATCCAGTCTATTATCAATGGGCATTTTGGTTGATTCCAGGTCTTATAGTAATGTATTTCTTAGAAAAAAGAATCTGTTTCACAAATACCCTCCATATTTCCTACTTCTTTTCCCAAGACACTAATCACGTTACATGTGAGTTTTCATAACGTTAGACAAAGGTAGAAGAGAAATAATGTTATCCTGGTTCCCCAAGCATGCACGGATAGCATCATCTGGTCTATGGCAGGACAATGCACTGTCTACTAGTTCACTGGATACCATACTTGTTTCCATGCTCACCTTTGACCAGTGAATCCTCTGATGTGATATTGGCCAACTCAAGCTGTCTTGGCTTTTTTTTCATTCTTGCTTCTTGGAGACTCTTCAGTATCTGCCATATCATCCACACAACCTTAAGGTTTTGTGATCCAGCCCTCCCTCCATCGAATGCTGTTAGCCTCAACTCTGCCTGCCACACATTTTGGAAGGTGGCAATTCTGCCATTTCTTTATCTTTTTCCTGAAAGATATGATAATTTTATATTCAAAAGATATTTACGTATAGTGTGGAATGATAAACATTGCATACCCAAAGGGTGGGAGGGTAGGGGAGGGATGAGAAATTACTTAATGGGTACAATGTACACTATTTGGGTGATGGATACCCTAAAAGCCCAGACTTCATCACTGCAGAATATATCCATGTAACAGAACTACATTTGTACCCCTTATCTTTATACAAAAAATAAAATAACATGTCTAGCATTGGAATGAAATAGAAAGGTATTCAGATATATTTGGTACTGGAGGTCTCTAATTTCATCATTTAGTTGCAAGCTTCCCTCACTCATCACTCATTTTTATTTTTTAAACTTCTCTCTCTGCTTTGCCTAGAAACTTGAAGCCATAAAGGCTGATCAAAGTTAATCCTATTGAGTAAGGAAAGAGGCAAAAACATATAGCCTCAGTTTTTGCTTTTTGTTTTTGTTTTCCACTTTGCTTTCTAGCTAAAGGGGCAAAGAACCATGTCAGGACAAAGCCACAAAAGGTCTGTGTGCTTGAGAACCCCAGTCTCTATATGAGGAGTGAAAGGTTGTTGAAGAAGTGAAAGGTGGAAAGTTAGAAATACAGAATCTACCACATTGTTGACTCATTTGGATACTTAAAGTTATTTATTTAGAAGTAGAGGGAATTTGCTTACTATTTTCTAGAAATTATATTTTTGGGAGAAGTGCAACTTGTAACATTCAACATTAAAATCAAATAGCTATTAAAGTTGTTAAGGCTATACCTCTTAAAATGCTAAATGGCAGGGAAAGAACTATATTTCTGTAATTGCTTATCTGTGTAATTTTAAATGGTATTTTTCTAAAAATATTCATTTAGCCTTTCAGAAAACATAACACTTTTGGCAGGAATGCACTTACAACTTTGTAAGATAGTATATAATAACCAATGTGTATGTATGTATGTGTTGGGGAGTGTAAAAGAGAGAAGAAATTTATTCTGGCTGAAGAAATGAAAGCTAGACTGCGAGATAACTGAATGAGTCAACATCACGGTGCAAATGAAAATTCTTTACATATTTACTTACTTAAAATCACCCTAGGGTGCAGACTGGAGCAGTAAAAATTAATTAGATTATACAAAATGGAACACCAATGACCAAGAACAATTCAATTCAACCCAATATGATTCTTAAAATAGCTCTCATTTTGCTTTCTAAAAATGAATATAAAATCATTTGCCCAACTAACTAAGTCTCTCATTTTTTGTGGCTCTGGTCAATGACTCAGTTTCTCCAGCTATAAGTTAGAAATTCTGAAAAAATATGTTCTTTTCTCCCTTACTGTACCACAGAACAAAAGTATTGATAAACATAAAACACTGTTTGACCTTTTTCCTTTCCCAGATAAAATTATTGTATACCACCATATATATATGTTTATGTATAGACATGTGTGTTCGTTTGCTTTCATATCTCCAAAATACCTTATTTCATTTCCTGAGTTTGTGAACCTCTCCAAGTAGTTCCTACTTTACCATAAGCTTGCTTTACCTCTAGACTATATATAGTTGTATTCTGAAAATATTTAATTATGAATCTAGCTACAAAAAGTTTACGAAGCTACCAGATGTCTCTCTTTATCACTGATAGTGACTTGAATGAAGAAGAATGAATTGTGCTCCTTGTCAGACTCTGCCTTTTGATGTATCCCATTCTATCTCTCATTCACCAGGAAACAATCCTAAGGGAAAAGACAGAAGGAGGAAATAAGAAACAACAAGACCACAACACATAGTATTTCCAAAGGGTCCATAAAGTTTCACAAGCATACTATTGATTTCCATGTCCACTGGGAAAAAACAACAGCAATATCTCTCTGTTACATATATATACATATATATATATATATACACACATACACATATGTATATATATATGTGACAGAGAGATATTGATATACGTGATATATATATGTATATATGTCATATACATACACACATATACATATATACATCGTATACATACATGCATATATACATGTATACATGCATACATATATACGTATACATACATACATACATATATACGTATACATATATACATTGTATACATATATACATATACATATATACATATATACGTATACACATATATGTGGTTCAGCATTGTAGGACATAATTTGATCTTCATGTCAAGAAAGCAGAGGAAGATCTGTGTCGGGGAATCATGGTTTTTCCATCCTGAGAGATTAAGCATTAGCTCAACCATCATTGAAAGAATGGATTTAATAGGACAGATGTTTCCACATCACAGGAGGTAGTGTGAGTACAAGGCCTTGAGGTCATTTCAACAACTCTTTCCCATTATTTTTATTATCTCATTAATCCTGCCAATTTCTTTATGAAGCTTTCATGTGGTATTATTAGATCTATTTAGCTGGAGGAGAAACCCTAGGAAAGGTGCAGTGAAATGATGTGTTTGAGGTCATGTGAGTTATCATCCAGGCCTGGAATGAGCCACCTATGCACTTTTTAGACGGATTTTAGTGTCTGTGGCTGCTCTAACAACAGAAGTCATGGGATGCTGGGACTCTAGACATAGTTTTCTCTAAGTGGATCTATTTTTTTTCAAAAACGCTAATGTATTAGAAATTAGCCACATATGAGTAAACCTCATGCATGGCTCCCTAAACCAATTAACATGTCAGCTCTAATGTACTGTTAGACAAATAATTTGAAATATTTGTAAAAGAGCAGCATGAGAATTTAATCTCCACAATTAGGCAAGGATCTCAGTTAACTTTTGATATGCCTGGGGGAGCTCACAACTAAGAAAGTACCACCATTTTTGCTGTATCTTGTTTGTGTCAGGGAAAGACAATGCTGGGATGCTCCAAAAGTTCCAAATCTGAGTACTGGAAAAAAACATCAGAGCTCCTCATGGCATCAGGTTGATAAGCAACCAGCCAGTCAAGAGTTATCAAAACTGATCCTAAAGATGACAGAGGTAGAAGTTGCAAATTCTTTAAATTGGATATTCCAAAAGGTAGCGAACTGTTTTCCCTGCTCTGAAATGAATTTCTTCTATTATAATTACAGCCTGTTTATCTTAATCCTGTGAAATGAAATGATTAAGGAATCTATAATTTCATATATAGCTCTTACAAATAATGCCCAAAAGAATCTCAAATTCCTTTTCTTCATCAAAGGTATTTCCCATTTTGTCATTTTGTTTATGAAAATCTGGAGTTTACAGAAAATCTGGAATAGATAGTTTATTAAATAACTGGCTTTTCATTGTTTGCCTGCATGGCTTCCTCGGCCTGAACAGGTATTTACCTAAAGATCAGAATTAAGGGAACTGAAAGGACCCTCACAATAAAATACATCTCTCTCTGCATTCTCTTACAGTGCCTAAAATGGCCATGTTATTTCTTTTGGGTAAGGCATAAAAACATCTTGTCAAAATGAAAATACCATCTAGAATGATTTAAGAACTCAGCTATTAGCTAGAAATTATTATTTATTATCTAGATAATTCTCTAGTTTAAAAGTAGCTTAATCATATGATTTAGAGGGGGTGTGTTTTTCTGTTATAAGATTTCATTGACTGTAGTCACCTTCCAGGCACTGAAAGTGTGGGAAACTGTATCAGTATATTCTGAGGGAGATCAGGGAAGATTCAGGACACCCACATGGAAATTTCCAGGAGGCTTGAGTTGAATGCCAGTGTGTATATTATGACTGCAGCCAATGGGAGGTGAAAAACCAATGAAAGAGGAATAGGAAGATTCTGAAAATAAATATACTGACTTTATACTTTTGCCTGAAGTTGGCCCTAATATTATATATCTTTAACCAAAAGTGCAAATTACACATTGTACATGGTGAAAAAGGAATTCACTGTTCTCTGTGTTTTTCTTAACTTTGGTTCCAATGTTTATAGAATTGTACCAATAGAGGAAAAGAAACCAAATCATTTCTCTTTTGATTTCTTGTCCTATATCCCCTTCTTTCCTCCAACCCAATAATTTTTTCTTATCTTCCACCTTCAAGTTCACTATAGCCCTGCCAAACATACATACTTTTAATAACTTTACTTTCTCTGGCCCACATTTTGGTTTAGGACAGATTTAAATTTATTGTCAGAAAAATAGGTCAATACTGAGGAAATCTACCTACTTCAAAACCTAAAGCTACAACCCCAAACTAAAGGAAAAGGAAAACACATCCAAAAAATCCCACCACAGAGTAAACAGACATCATTCTCCTCTTGGTTTCAATGTCATTTCTTACCTCCCCATTTCTTTCCTTTTTATTGGCAACCCTAAGTAGCTTCAGAGAATAGGGTTTTAATAGGGTTTTCTAAAATATTTCCAATGATAAAGTCAACAGTTCTGAAGATAAAGCCAGGAACATTTCAAGGCAAACACAGTGGTGCTCCTTCCTCTTCTATTCTTCCATCCAGCTAAGACAATTTGATTCAGGAATCTAAGCCCCAGCCACACGCTTGACCCAGTGTTGTATCACCACATTCTGGGCAAGGCCATTTATTAACTAACTGGCTTTCTGTGCTAGCTGGCTGTGTATGTGGACAGCTGTCAAGCTGGAACTTTCTCAGTTCCTTATTCCTTGATGAAAATTGACCTTGGACATTCTATTAATTACTCCAAAGAATAATATATGAAACAATAATCAGAAAAAAATAAAAGCCAAATGCAATGTGTTCTTTAAAAAAGGTACAGTAGGTCCTGTAATAATGTCATTTCATTATAACATTGTTGAAAATATATATATATTATTATATTCCCAGCAGGGAGCCACTGTCTATGTGGTCTGCACATTCTCCTCACGTCTACATGGGTTTCTCCAGGTACTCTGGTTTCTTGCCACAGATGCGCACACTAGGTGATTGGGAGTGTCTAAATGTTCCCAGTCTGAGGGAGTGTGGAGGGTGTTAGAGTGCACCGAATGACAGAATAGTGTCCATTGCTGGGTGAGTTCTTGCCTTGAGCCCTGAGCTGCTGGGACAGACTCTTACCACCCATGATCCTGAACTGGAAAAATTGGAAAAATCATTATATTACTTGTTTTCATTAATTTTTCTTAAATGTGTGCATAGCTCACATTTATTTCAATGTTTAATATTAAAAGTGTTTGGTTCTTTATTTAAAAGTTTAATGAATTTTTGTAAGTAAAAATATGCCATAGGAACTTAACTTTTGTTTATATCAATTAGTCTATGGCAAAAATAGTTCTGTTATACATCAGTTCAGTTAAAGTCACAGTTTCAAAGAACCTACTGATGACATTAAGTAGGGCTTTACTGTACACCATCAATGTCAACATCACCCTTAATGTGGACCCCTGCGTGCTGACCACTGGCACCTTTATGGGCTGACCATACAGCAAGTGCTTGTCCTGCTTTCTCCATTGGTATCTTTCTATTACTTACATGTTATCAAGCATCAAGCCAGCCTCATAATGTGCAGTCCCTCACAGGGAATATTTAATCATCTGTAGCAGCCATGAAAGAAACTGAAATTGCTAAAGAATAAAACGTATGTAATAACTCAATTAATAGACAGTAAAGGAAAGCATGGGTAGAACAAATAAATAAACATTGCATTAATGGCCATTTTATTAGTTTCCCAGCTCATGATAACTTCCATCTGGAGAAAGACATAAAGGCCCAGTGATGATCACCAACTTTCCTGATGCCAGTGATGAGGAAAAGCCATCAAAGGCAATAAGCCACTGTTGCTTCCTCCATATCTCTAAGTATCTAGTAAATAAAGGTTAAGTTCATGGAAATACCAAACTTCCATTTGTTCAGCCCCAAACTTTGGAGTCATTTTTTTACTTTCCTTCTCTCTCAAGCCACATCCAGTCCATTAGGAGATTCTGTTGGCCCCAACTTTAGATTAGATCCATAATATGGCCATGTCTAACCTCTCAACCACTACCACCCTAACTCACTTCACCATCATCTCGTGGAGTATGTAAGAGCTTCCAAACTTGCCTCCTTGTTTCTCAACACACCACCAGTGATTCTGTGAACAGATAAGTCAGAACTTATTGCTCTGTTTCCAACACCCCAGTAGATTTTGACATCTTCTAGAGTACTAGCATCAGTCCTTAACAGTAATTCATGAGGCCCTTCATCATCATGGAACTCTCCCCTTCCAAGCACATACTACTTAACTTCACATGCAGCTGATCTCACTCTTGCACACTCTTCTGCAACCACCCTGGCCTTCTCACTGCTGCTTGAAAACCCCAGGCACATGCCTAACTCGGAGTGTGTATCCTGGCTGTTCCCTCTACCAGGCTGTTCCCTAAAATGCTCTCCCTGAAAACCTGTGCATGGTTCACTTCAGGTCATCACTTAACTGAATTTTTTTTCCATCAGATCTACACCAATCTCCCTATTTAAATTTCAGCTCCTCTCCTCCAGCTCTTGTAATACCCCTTATCATATTTTATATTTTTTCCTTGTCATTTGGCAACTACTATTTTCTTTTTTATTATATTAATTGTTACCTCTCTTCTTTCTACCCCCACGGGCTCCACAATGACAGAGATTAGTGTCTTTTTTGCTTATATATCTCTGACATGCCTTCTGTAATTTTGATTATAATGAATATATGAATTAATCCTGGAGGAATCTTAACAATATTATTTCTTCCAGTCTGTGATTATGGGCTATCTCTCCACTTATTTAGAACTCCTTTACTTTCTCTCTGGAACATTGTGGATATTATGAACTATTGGTTGTGTTCGCCAGTACATCTATATTGCTATAGTTAATAGACCCACCGCTAGATTTTATTATTTAATATATTAATAAAGAAACATATATGTTACTATATCATACATTTGTTTTTTATGTTTTAACAACATAAATATAATTGGTCTATTTATGTAAAAGCAGAATAGACATACAATCCCATACAAAGAAAGCTGTATTTACATTACTTATGTTTATGGTTCTAAAGTCAAAAAGAAAATTGGGATTATTTTGTAGTACCTACTGCAGGTGCTAATCACCAGATTTGCTTTCTTCTTGTGAGAGAACCTTCTGCTAGGGGATTCCTGACCATGAACTATACATACATAGCATATATGTACATTTATGTACATGTCACCAGCATTTCTTACCATAAGTGAGCTTCTTATGACTCTGAAATATCCGAAGAAGTTTGAAACATATTCCAAAAATTTTTGTAAATTAAGTAAGAGTAGGAGCTACTTTCTGTGTGGGTTGTTTTTCTATAAACCTTTCATAGTCCTAGTTTGTTTATTCATAGAACTTTACTTCTCTCTTCCCCACATTCCTCTTTACATCCTAATTGTAGATTTTTGCAGCTTTTTTGCTTATGAATTGCTCAAGCGGGCTGTCAGGTAAAGCTTCTCAATTTAAATTATATTTTTAAACATACATATTCCAAGTCTGATTTTGTTCCCTACATTTCTTAAGCAGCATTTAGCAGAATATGTATTGATGTGTATGCATGTGTAAATATGTGCTTTAAATGACCATGGTCCCTGGATAACTGAGGATGGATAGAGAGATTCAATAATACAGCTTAGAAGATC
Source organism: Callithrix jacchus (assembly GCF_049354715.1). NCBI lineage: Eukaryota > Metazoa > Chordata > Mammalia > Primates > Cebidae > Callithrix > Callithrix jacchus. The sequence goes on from NC_133509.1 coordinate 60,648,685, forward strand.
ATTTCTCACCATTTCTTGGAACTATAGTGTGTGGCCAGGAAGACTGAGCTTTTTATCTTCCACCATGTAGTACAGCCATGTAAAAGCTGTAGTGTTATTCAGCAGCTTTAATTTTACACTAGATCCAAGCCACATATAGATGTACCATATATTAAATGGAACAAATTATATAGGAAATTTAAGTAGAGGATATGGCCACACCTATGGTGAAGATGACCAGTTTTTTATTCTAACCTTTTATGTTCAGAGAATGTCAAAATCCGTAAAAAGCTCTCATTTGAAGAAAGATGTTCCTTGTCCTTTTCTCAGCTAAAGATGATGACATTTTGAGAAATTTGATAAAAAATTAGTTCAGCAAGTATTATCACTACAAAGAAGCAAAAGCCATCTTTTGATGGTAAACTTGAGAGCAAGTCAAATGTCAACCGATCCAAATGGCTGAAAATAAAATGTCAGAATGAGGAAACTTTGTTGAAAACATTTTCCTTTAAAATTGCTGCCAAGAACAGGACCCTTTTAGGGGTGGCTATGCCCTAAAAGAGGCCTGTGGACAAGAACTGCACTCCAGAAATAAGGGAACTATATGTACTTTTCTCCTTCTGCTAAGGAGAGGCTTAAAGGCTAAATACCTCTGCCCCTTGACTTGTTCTTCAAGACAGACCACTTTCAGGGTTCATCAATACCATAAGCTCTCTGTCAAGGATGCGTGTTGCAGGACTGGAACATGTGGGCATGGCTACTCCAGCACAAAACACACACACATATACACTGCCAGCACCACACACACACACACACACAAACACACACACACACAAAGTGTTCATGTTACTAACTAGATACAACTAGTTAACTTGTTCATTCACTAGTCATGCACTACATAATGACACTTAGGTCAATGACTGACCACATATATAACAGTGGTTCCATCAAATTATCATATGTTACTTTTACTGTACCTTTTCTATGTTTTGATATACTAATACTTGCCATTGAGTTTCAATTTCCAACATTACTTAGTGCAGGAATGTGCTGTACATGTGTGTAACCTAGTAGCAGTAGCCTATACCAGATAGCCTAGGTGTGTAGTAGGCCACACCATTTAGGTTTGTGTAAGTACATTCTAATGTTTGCACGACAATGAAATCGCCTAAGGATGTGACTTAAGCAATGCACTCTATTTCATTTATTTTTCTCCTGGAGGGCTAATATCTTTGCTCTCATATAGCTCAAATTCGGTCTTTCCTCACTGACCCTTGAACCTATCTGCTAATTCCAAGTTGAACAGCTCTCTCTTTGCAGGACCCAACCTCGACTGTGTGCTTCTATTTCTCAATCCTTGATTCCTCTTCAAACCAATTTTAATCAAGTTTTCCTTGATTTTTAAAATGATACTTCAAATAGCAACACTCTGCTGCAAATCTCACATAATAATCTAGTTTCTCCTAGGATAATTCTTTGCTCTTCATATTTTTACCTTGAAAAAAAACTCACACTAAAAATCAATTGGCTCTGAAAATGATATTAATCTCTTTCTTCTACAGCCTGTCATATTTTAACTTTATTTCTTATTCTAGGTTATAAATTTCTCGTTAAAAAATGCCAAATATAGACTTCTCACCTTTATTGTCTTTAAAACCCAATTAAGTTACTATTATTTTTCTCATATCTAAAGAGTGTTATATTAAATCTACCTTGGATTAGGCCAAGGTGTTCGCCAGGTCGCACTACATGTGTCTTTAGAAGTTGAAAATGTACTTATGGTTTTGAAAACTAGTCATTCTTTAAAAACTCTTAAAGTGCAGTGTACTTAAAAGAATCTCATAAAAAACCTTTTTGTAATTTGAATTTCACAACCTAATTATCTTCCTTGTGAATTCTAATCTTAATAAATTGAGTTGTTGCAAAGCAAGGACCACCTATACTTAATCCTCACATCCTCAGGAAAGAATTTTGGAGCACTGGAAATAAAGACTTTACTTTCTATGTCAGCCCTGTTCTGCGCACACTGTAGACCAGAAATCTCAAATGTTTTGGTCTCACGATTCATTAACATCCTTAAAAAGTATGGAGGATTCCAAAGAGCCTTTTTTTATGTTGGTTATATCTATCAATATTTATTATATTACTGATTTTAAACTCAGAAAATTTAAGATTATTTATTTATTAATAGCTTACAATAGCAATAAACCCATTTTATGTTAACATAAGTGTGGTATCAATCAAACATAACTATATTTTCCAAATGGCAAAAATTAGTGAGATGAATTCAGTTCCACATTTTTGCAAGTTTCACTAACATCTGGCTAACAGCTGAATTTTCATACGTGCATCTGCATTCAGTCTGTTGTGATATCACACTTCACATTGCATCTGCAAAACTCAACTGCACACTTGTTAGACGCTAGGAGTGGAAAGAAAAGTAATGTTACAAAAAAATAGTTTTGACTTTGAGAAACCTCTGAAGATTCTCTTAAGGACCCCTCAAGGATCCTCAGATGACACTTTGAGAACTGTTGCTATAGAGAGTCATAGTATAAGAAGTAAAGGCTAAGTAGAGTAAGGAACAATGGTGGAAACAGTAAATGCAGAAGCACTAATGTGTCTAACTGAAAAAGGTCAAGTTTATACCAGGATGGAGCAAACCTACTGGCCATTAACTGGCAGAATCATATGAGATTTTTGTCTTGGGATAAGTTACAAACAGGGTTGGAGGATTTGCTAGGCATAAGGGCAGGATGTATGGTAAATGATGATAGAGTACTCTAGAAAATTTAAGTGTGTCCTTCCTTCCTTCTCTGCAATTCTACAGGGAATGAGCATGACCTTTTTTTTTAACCAAAGACTATCTAGTCTGAAAGACTACCATTTTACCACATTATTGTATATGTTCTTAAGGACATGACTTTTGTCTCAACTCTACCCATCACTCTGCTCCTTTAATCCCAATGATAAAGCAAAGAGATACTTGTATTGCATAGCAAACACAAAAATCAAGAACAACAAGAAGTAAGCAAACAAGCAATGAAAACATTGGCACAAAGGTTATTTTTATAACCTTGTTTGTGGAGAATAAAACTCTAGGGTATCATTTTTAAGTAAATTTCTGTTCAACAAATTTCTTCTTGGTATCATAGTTTTCTATCACCTTACTTATTCAGTTGCTGCTTCAACTGTGACTGTTACTGTTTCTGTTATGAAAACAGAAAACACCTAAACAGATTTATCTCCAATGGAAATAAGATGTTTTCCTTGGAAGGTTGCCTTTTCCTCACCCTTTGATCACCCTCTATGTGGGCTTCTGATTTCAGGGCCCTGCTATTGAGGAAGGGAGTACTTCCAGGTTTGGAGATGGAAGCAGAGGCCACAGTGATGCAGCAGGACCTGCTTTCAGTAAGTGGGTGCCACTCTCTTCCTATAGTTACTTAAAAACCTTGGAAAATATAGTGTGTTTCCTATAAAAGTCCACTTGGCAGTCCTATTTTTTAAATTGTATATTTAGAAATGAGTTTCTCCATTGAAGCAATGGTCATACAGAGCATTTTTTTTTCTATAGTCTTCATAGAATGACTACTGTTTTAAATTATCAGAGTCCTCTGTGTGCATGAAAGAGAAAGCCTGAGACAAAGTGAAAGAGGAAAGAAAGAGTAATTTTGTTGTCAGGATTAGGAATCTGTATCAAAAAGATCTACTAAACGAACTTAGGCCATACTGTGGTTTGGGCTAAGCAGCCTAATGTAGTAAGTTGCATTCGGAGGACTTTAGATTTCTGTACAAAGTTTTCAACCAGATCTAATTGGAAGTGCTACTCACATAGCCAGGAGCATTCTAAAAAACAGAGCAGTGAATTAGCACTACTTTTAAAAGTCAAGAGAAGTCTCTTTTCCTTCCAAAGGAGAGTTTTTCAAACATTAGTTTCAACTGCCTGCCATTATACAGAGTCTTTTTGTAGAGGTTTTCTCCTTTGACCTCCTAGTCTTTGCCCCTCTTTCCACTCTATCTCTACTATTTCCTCTCCTTGTCTCTCCGTTGCCTGCCAATCCCTCAACACACTCCCCGCCATCAGCTATGCAGGAAGCAAAAATTGCATCACAAATCATCTATAGATCAAGGGTTTCCTAGATATTTAGCTGAAGAAAGTAGAGTTTTGAAGAACCTAGGCTGGTTTCTAGTCAAATAAGAAAATGTTCAAATATGTACCTGAGCTTTTGCTAAATTAGATAGAGGTAATGATTATGTTATATCTGGCTGCAAAAAAAAAAAAAAATCTTTAAAATGTCTTTTTTTCTAAAATATGAACTTTTTAATGTGATAACATTAGACTTACCAATGTATTTGCTTAATCGTAGCAACTGGCAGTGTAGACATGACCTTGTTTAAAATGACCCTCTTAGACAGAGTAATTTAAATGGGTATAGTAAAGTCGTCTTTATTTTTATCTCCCCTCATTCCCACCCTGCACTACATCCTCCTCAAATATTGGATCAGTTCCAACAGGTGTCTTATGAAAGTAAGAGCCAGGGGTAAGACGTCAGCAGTTTAAGTTAGCAAAATAAAGTTTGAAAATGGGAAGTAATATATAAAAGTAAGAGATTGTCTCCCAGAATTTTGTGTTTTCCCTTCACAATATTTGCATTGTATGCAGACGGTTTGCAAAACAGAAACCAGAATATTTTGATTAATCACACAAAATATAAGAGATGGCAGACTTTGCCAGAGGAAAACTGAATATATGAAACATTCAAAATGTGTGGAAAAAACCCAAATATTGATGTATCTTCAATATTCTTAGCACGTCTAGATTTTGAATGAACATTTTATTTTCTTGTCAGTGATTCAGAATTTCCATCGCTCCTGTTGAGCAACGAGGGAAAATCATGCCAACTGGGAGAAAGCTTTATTTTAAGGTTGAAGGCATGAAATAAGCACTAAGAAGACAATTGTACACCTGTTTTCAAGAGTAAAAAGGCATCTCAAATCTGCTTTGCTTTTGAAAATTTGGCCAAGGAGTGTATTTCAAAGGCCCAATAGCCCATAACATTATTCCCAGGGCTCTGTGCTCTCTGCCTAATTGGGCTTCCACACATTTGCATAAGCATGATACTTCATGATTAATGCATAAGACTCAGCATGGAGCCCTATATCAATTCGTCTGTGGAGGCTTTTCCCCCCACTGAAAACAATCATTGCACCTAAAATATAATCCATCATATTCGTAGGTATGACTGTGTTGTAGAATATCAGACTACATAAATTCCATGACACCACCTTTACAGAATTGTAAAACTCTTTCGTGTAAGAAAGTTTCATTTTAAGATGCCCACAGCATTGCTGCCTTGGGATCATTATTGATGCCAGAAAAGGTTTATTTACAAAATGAAGTGTCAAAGCCATATATTCTTTCTGTTTAGTGCAGACACTGAATAGAAAGGGTAGATTATTAAAATAACCACCTTATGATTACTTGTAAATTACAAAATAAACTATAGATCTTGCCCTTGGCACCTTCAAACACCAAACATTGGCAAGGATGACTTCCAGAATAAGGGCTACACAAAGGTGAGGGAATGTTTAGTAAAAAATGCTGCAAAGTGTGGAACTTCAAAAATGAAATCGGTTCTAGCTGAGATGAGTTGTCACATAATTAAGAAATGCAACTCTCGGTGAGAGTCCAGGTGTTCCAAGTAGTGTCGCTTGTACCTTCCCTGCTGGCTGAGATGCTTAATTAGGCAGGAATCCATTCCCCACAGGGGGAGATGGGAACTTGGAGTTCACCAACAGATCTCAATGTGGACATAAATACAGAAGACCCTTTGAAAGATCTCTTTTTGAAAGGATATAAAATGATTTTTAAATGATTAAATGAGTAATAGCTATAAAACAATTAAGCCATCAGTAATTTATTGAAGTTAGGACAAACAATCATCCCTCCCTTACCACTTCCCAGATATGACCTATATTCTTCCAGATATTTTATTTTACAGGTATATGAGTGCGTGTGTGTGTGTGTGTGTGTGTAATCTTTGTAAGTTTGAAAAAAGCCTACTATGCAAATTTATGTGACTTGTTTCTCTGTGTCATGTGATTCATTAACGTTCCCACAATAATATATTTACACTTTTCTCATTCTCTTTAATAATTATATGATATAATGTTGTATGTATTACCAACACACAGATTCTCCTACCACTCAGGGGTTTTTGTTTGTTTTTTAATCATTATGAGCAACACTACATATTAGGTTGTACTGTAAGGGCAAAGACTTTGTCTTGGTCACTGCTATATTCCTGCCTTTAACACAGAAAAGGTCACATAGGAAGTGTTCATTAATATTTGTTGAATATGGTAGGGCATGGTGGCTCACGCCTGCAATCCCAGCACTTTGGGAGGCCGAGGCAGGTGGATCAAGAGGTCAACAGATTGAGACCATCCTGGCCAAAATGGTGAAACCTCGCCTCTACTAAAAAGTACAAAAATTAGCTGGGCGTGGTGGTGCGAGTCTGTAATCCCAGCTACTCGGGAGGTTGAGGCAGGAGACTTGCTTGAAACAGGAAAATGGAAGTTGCTGTGAGCCGAGGTTGCTCAACTGCACTCCAGCCTGGCGATAGAGCGAGACTACGACTCAAAAAAAAAAAAAAAAAAAAAAAAAATTGTTGAATATATAAATGAAATCTGCAGGGAAAAATCCAAGCTGTAGTATTTCTTTATAGGACATCTGTATAGAAATTGCCTATTTACCTCCAAAAAGTTTGTACTGTTTCATAGTTTCACAAAGTGTAATAGAATTATAGATTTATTTAATTTTCCCCATTGTGATGCATGAGAAAGTGTGTTCCATTATTTTTAACTGAATTGCATTAATTTTGAAGAATGTTGGGAATATTTCTAAGGCTAATAGCCATTTGTATTTCTTTCCCTTTGACTATTGTTCATATATTTTCCACATTTTCCTATTGACTTGTTAGTCCTTATCACATTAATTTCAATGCTTTTCTGAGTATTTAGGGACTGAATCCCTTTGCTTGGCATGTGCTTTACAAGCATTTTTTGCTCAGTGTAATATTTGTATTTTGACTTTATCTAACAATCCATCTATCCATCCATCCATTCATCCATCCATCTATCTTGCCTAACAGAAAATTTAAAATATGTATTATATCAGTTATTTTCTTTTAAGGTGTCTAGGTTTCATGTTTATTCTTAGAAAAGCTTTCTTCACTCAAAGCATACCAACTAGTTCACCCACACACACTTTTAATATTTCTAATTTTTATCTGTCTATTGTTTTTTATAATCTTGGAGTTTATTTTGATATGAGAGAGAAGTATCTGGTATATGTAAAGTTACATCATGTGAGTAGCTAATTATCCAATTACTATATATTAAGAAGTGCATATTTTCAAAGATTTGAAATGCCAATGGTATCGTGAATCAAATTCTCACGGGCACTTGGGTCTATTTTGAAATGCCGGCTCTGTTTTATTATCAGCAAGTCTATTCTTGCTCATTACCATACTGTTTTAATTACTATAACATTCATGGTATACTTTATATTTGGATACAGCTAGTCCACCCACATCGCTTTTCTTTTTTTCTCTTAGTACTTCTCAAATTTATATTCTAGAATTATTTTGTCAGATTCTAAAAACAAAAACTAAAATGAAAACACATTGGCATTTTGCTGGGAAAGTATGGTTTTTATTAAGTTACAAATAATTCATATCTCTGCAACGTTGAACCTTCTAACTAACAAAGCAAGACGTATCTTTTCATATCTTCAGTTTTTTTATGCCCATTGCCAGTGTCCTCAAGTTTCTTTCATGTAAATTCTGGACATTTTCAAAATTTTAATTCCAACTTTACTTTTCCCTTTGATTTTGTTATTGAGATTTTTTTTTCATACTAGTTATCATTTTTAAACAAAAAGCTAATTATTTTATAAATTAATTTTCAAACCAGTAAACTTATTCAATATTCATATTGTTTTAAATAGCATTTCAGCTGATTCTTTGGTGCCATAAAAGCACATTATCATAAAAAATAAATTTTTCAACCCCTTTGAAAAATTTACACCTGCTATTTCATTCTCTTGTAGACCTTTGTCATATTCATATGATAAATGATTCTGGGATGAGCCCTGGTTACCAATGATTTATTACTTTGAAAATTATCCACTGAATTCTATTTTTATTTTAATATTTTACATTATATTTCACTTATAAGTTTGGCATTGACATTCATTAATAAAACTGGCTTCTGGTTTTATTTTTACGCTGCCTTTGTCAGATTATATGGTCAATTTTAGCAGGCTTTATATAAATAACTCAAAAGATTACCTTCTGTATCTATCAGAATCCAGAAAGAAGAACAAACACCACTCAGGGTATTACAAGCAAAGAAAGATTTAAAATAGAGAATTGGGTTTCAAAATATTTGGAAGGGATAGCAGAACAAAAGATAGAAGTTAGTTTCATCATGAAGTTAAAAGCAACAGGAAGCAACCATCGTCTGTGAAGGAGAGACTTCCATGCACTTGTGGCCGTCAGGGCCTCTGAAGCCCACATCCCTGCCACTCAGGAGCCTTGTCACACCAGAGCTGGACCAGTAACCACTGTCAGAAGCAGAACGTGGCTTTTTCACTGCTTTTCCTTCCTAATCTTGCCCTAGCCCCTCCAACAGGCAAAAATCACCAGGACCCAGCTAACAAAAGTCCTTCTTCCAGATCCTTGATATATAAAGAATGCAGGTGGTCAGATAAAGAGCTGGATACCAATAAACAATAGCTGGCACACCCTATCTTACTTCTCTTCTGGGATCATGTAGATAATATTGAAAGTACCTATTGCTTGAAGGTTTGAAACAAAAATAACTGGGAAAACATTTCAACTGGTGCTTTTGTGAAAATTTTGATATTCTTAATTCCTTTCCATGGATAGATTTTTATTTTTTTGGCTCTTTGCATCTAATACTTAGCAAATTATATTTCTTTAGAAAATCATGCACTTCAGTAGGTTTTTACATTTATTTGCATGAAGTTGTACTTTATAATTTATTTTCTATTTTTCTACCTTGATGGCTGTTTCTCTTTTCTAGTTCTTTTATGGTAGGCAAAATAATACCTTCCTGATCCCCCACCACACACTCCCAAGATACCCACACCCTAATCCACAGAATGTGTGGATGTGTTACGTTACATGACAAAGGGACTTTGCAGATGTGATGAAAGTCATAGACCTTGAGAAGGAGAGATTTCTTTAGATTATTTTGGTAGACCTAATCATGATATATGAGACTTAAAAGCAGAGAATTTTCTCCAGCTGGAATCATAAAGATGTAGCAGAAGGAATGTGGCAGAAAGGAAAGTGAGAGAAACTGAAAGAAGGCACATGATGTGACACATTGCTGCTGGTTTGAAGAGGGAGGCTGCAGGTTGACAAAGAATGCAGGAAAAGTCAGAGGCAAAGAAGCTAGACTAACAGACAGCAGGGAAACAGTGGCCTTAGCCACACAACCAAAAGGAACTCAGTTCTGCCAACAGAGCTTGAATGCCCATTTCTATTTTCCTCAGAGCTTCCAGGTGAGAGCAGGTTGGCAGGCACCTTGATTTCATCCTCAAGAGTCCTGCAGCAGACCAACTAGCTGACCACCTGAACCCCCATACCTCTGACCTACAGAATTGTGAGATAATAAATTTGTGTTATTTTAAAACACTTTATAGTAATTTGTTACAGTAGCAATATAAAACCAATACCTTTTAATTGTATACACACTTGTGTTCTTTCTACTTTGTTTTTTGATCATGTTAGATGGTCTTATATAGTTTAAGGTTTGGTTTTGATTTTCCAAAGCTCCAACTTGTATTTGTTCATTGATTCCATCATTATTTTTTTCTAGTTTAATAATTACTGAGAAACAATCTTTATACAAATATTATCATATCCTACATATCCTGCTGTGATGACTTGCTTCCCCGTCCATATTATATTTCTAAGATTTATCCAGTTCTTGCAGTAGATGCAGTTTATTCCTTTCAACACATTTCTAGGACTCAGTAGAATGTCTACATCACAAGGCATCCATCCATTCTACTCCTGAATGATATTTGGGTTATATCCAATGTGTTTCTCTGTTTGTTTTGCTTTTGCAAAATGTACTGCTACAAACATGATTATATGAGTCCCGGTACTCATGTGCATCATTTTCTCTAGAGTGTATTAAAGAAGTGGGGTAGCTTTGCATTTATGAGGTAATGCAAGCTGTTTTCCAATATGACTACACTGATTTATATTCTCACCAGCAATGTCTCAGAGTTCTGATTGCTTCAAACCTTTGCCAACACTTTCTTTAAGATGTCTCTTGATAAACAGAAGTCCCTGGTTTAATTTGAGCCAAATATGTCTACGGTCCCCCTTTTGGTTCTGCCCTTTTTGTGTCATAGGGACTCTTTCTTCACCTAAGGAACTAAAACTATCCTCATTTTCTTTTCAAATCTTATGATTTTTGTCACTTTATATTTGTTTTTAACTCACTTAAAATTGGTTTTTGCATAAGTAAAAGGCTGGAGTCCAATTTCTTTTTTGTGTATTTAACCAATTATTCAAATACTATGCATTGAAAAGTTCATTCTTCATGACTGCATGTGCAATTTACTGTCATAAGTAGAGTTTAATTATAGCAGGTTGATATGTTTAGGGATTATCACATGCCAATATCACAAGGTCAATATAATATGGTCATAATTACTCTAGCTCTGATAAAGCAAATAATTATTCATCCTTTGTTCTTCAGTGTATTTTTTTTTTAAAGAGACAAGCTGGGGTGCAGTGACACAATCATGGCTCACTGCAACCTGAAACTGCTGGGCTCAAGTGATCCTTTCACCTCAACCTCCAGAGTAGCTGAGACTATAGGTACACACTATCCACACCCAGCTAATTTATTTATTTTTAGTTTTTATAGTGACAGAGTCTTGCTGTATTGACAGGCTGGTCTCAAACTCCTGACCTCAAGCTATTCTCCCGCCTTGGCCTCCCAAAATGCTGTGATTACAGGCAACGAGCCACTACTCCAGGATGTTGATGTAAATTTTTAAGTTACCTTGTAAAGTTTCACATACACATGGGAATGCACATATCTACATGTACGTGAACAGATACACATTTACAAAAACTTGAGATTTATAATGGAATAATATTGAATATTGAATCTACAATTCAGATTGCTTTTTTTTATCATTTGAAAAGATTTTCTAAATTTAAAATCAAAGTTTTATTTTGTTTTGGTGATGAGGGTTGGGGGTTGGGGTTATTCTTAAAATTCAATAATCTCCCAAGAATGTTTTTGTGCTCTCTGTCAATAGCTTTTCTTAGTATAGAGGAAGACTTTTTGATTCACAGGATTGGATTTTCTTTCACTTCATGGGAGTTTTCTATTCCATCTTTGAATAGCTTCTATTTTAATTATGTTAGTCTACACTTTAGGGAATACCATGTATTGATAGGTTTAATTTCCAATTTCTGGCCTCCATACATATTATACCTCTTTAGATTTTTTTTCTTGCTCTATGCGTTATTTTCCTAGGAACTTCCTCCATGTTACAATTTGATTGTTATCCTCCCTGTTTCTATACTGCCCTATTTCTAATTCTTAAATTAATCCAGTAATGGTGCTATTTTTACTCCAGCATTTTTAAATTGACTTACAGATATCCATGTTTAATTTGTACAATCATTCAAATTGCTGATCTTTTTAAACTTTTCTTCCAGGTATTCATACTCACCTTAAATTTGATAGTTCCCAGCATTTGCTATGGAAATTTATTTTTTCTGTTTCCTGTAGCACATTGTATTAGTCTGCTCTCATGCTGCTAATAAAGACATACCTGAGACTGGGTAATTTATTAAAAAAAAAGAGATTTAATGGCCTCACAGTTCCACATGGCTGGGGAAGCCTCATAATCATGGCAGAAGGCAAAGGAGGAGCAAAGTCACATCTTAAGTGGCCACAGGCAAAAGAGCTGTGTAGGGGGAATTACGCTTTAAAAAAACACCGGATCTGATGAGACTTATTTATTATCATGAGAACAGCATGGGAAGGACACTCCCTCATGGTTCAATTACCTCCCACTGGGTCCCTCCCACAACATGTGGGAATTATGGGAGCTACAATTCAAGATGAGATTTTGGTTGGGACACAGCTATATCACATAGGTTCTTCTAGGATAGTCACTTGACCAGCAGTCTTTGCCTTTTCTTTCCTTTGTAGCTGTGTATTATCTCTTTCATCCTATTTTGCATATGTTTCATTCAGAACTTCTGTAGTAGCTATTGATTATGCTTCTCTAACACCTCTTTCTTTGCTTTTGAAATATGTAGTGTTCTGCTCCAGGAGTGGGATGTTATTCTTTTTAACCAATCAGAGAATTTCTATTTCATTTTTCAATTATTGATCAAAGGAATTTGTTACATTTAACTCAAGTTGTACCAATTAATTTTGGAAAAATGTTTCCTGGAGATTCCAAATGTAGAATATTTCTTGTAATTCTGGGAAAGCTACTCCAGCCCTCTCCTTTATTGTGAAGAGAGCTGTGCACATGTGAAGCCTGGAATTCCTGTAGCCACTTTGCTACCAGCAAGGAATGCTTACAGATGACACTGTACAAAGCAGAATTGAGTTTCTGATGACAGAGCTGAACACAGAACAAATCCATCCAAAATCCCAGCCCATCCCTAGAATTTTCAGTTAATGAACCAATGAATTCTCCATATGTCAGTCTGTTAGAATAGGATTTCTATTATTTACAACACAGAGTCCAGTTGATTTAACTGTTTTTAGGAACTATAGGTAAATTATTCTTGCAATTCTCCCCACCTTTTTCATGGTCCTATCTATACCCTACCATTATTGGTTAAACTCAAGGATCTGAATGATAATTGTTTATGGGGTTCTTTTTTCTTTATTATTATTATTTTTGAGATGGAGTCTTGCTCTGTTGCCCAGGCTGGAGTGCGATGGCAGAATCTTGGCTCACTGCAACCTCTGCCTCCCGGTTCAAGCAATTCTCCTGCCTCAGCCTCTCGAGTGGCTGGGATTACAGGCATGAGCCATGGCACCCAGCCATGGTTCATGTCTTAACACTACTTTCTATTGCCTATTGTTTAAAAATTCCAGACCCTTTGTATGTGTTTCTACATATGCATCTTTTTAAAGATTATACATTGTGTATCAAAATTTGGGTAGTCTCCAGACAATATTTTTCTCATCTTTCCCGTTCGGCTAGAGTAAAAGCAGAATGTCTCCCTCTAACCCAGCACTGAGATTAGTTGAGTCTGGATTTCAGGCTTGGTAAACCTCAGTATGTCTCTGTTCCACCTGCCCCACACCATAACCAAAGGAATGGCACTAACAAACCATGATCGTACACCTCACAACACTGGTGTTGCCATTTCAACATAAGATTTGGAGGGCATACACATCAAAAGATGTGAACAAATGTCCACATAGAATCATTTCTCTAGGGACCATGACTAAAAGCCTGGGATACTTACTAGGTTCCTCCTCTTTGATATATCCTGAACTTTATTTTTATTTTTTCTCTCCATCAGATCATGAGACTGCCAATAATCCCACCTTGTTTCCAGCATATTTTTGTTTAAGCTCTATCCCTAGCAATTTAAGAATTTATCATGTGGAAAAACACAGAGGGTCAGGCTTACCTTCTAGTGCTTCTCTTCACTCCAGTAATTAGATTCTCAAGTCCTGGTTGCTTTGACAGCCTTGTTATCCAAGTTTTGTTTTTTCAGTGTCAGATTGTTGCCAAAGCTCTGCAGAGTGCTTCGTTTCTTAGAAGGAGCTCTCCCCAGATTGTCAGCTGCACGCCTAGCACCAAGAGTTACCTAAATTTCAGAAGTCATAAGGAAAGCATAAGATGTTTGTTACCATCTGATATGGTTTGGATATTTGTCCCCTCAGCATCTCATGATGAAATTGTGATCCTATGTCTTGAAGGTGAGGTCTAGTGTGAGTCGTTGGATCATGGTAGTGGATCCCTCATGAATGGCTTAGTGCCATCCCCTTTTCTTGCTCCCTCTCTTGCCATGTGATGTACCTGCTCCCCTCTTGCCTTCTGCCATGATTGAAAGCTTCCTGAAGCCTCACCAGGAACAGATACCAGTGCCTTGCTTCCTGTATAACTTCCAGAACCATGAGCCATAATTAACTTATTTTCTTCATAAATTTGCCCAATCTTTGGTATTCCTTTATAGCAGCACAAATGAACTAACACACCTTCTTGATGTGCTTATGGATTTTCCAGTACTGGCTGCCTCTCTCAAATGCCTTCAAGCAGTTGTTTATAATATTTTTTCTGATTTTCTAATTGCTCTCAGTGCAAATTTTTGTTTGATTTCAGATACATTTTCACAGTTCCATATGCAAGTCCCAAGTCTGAACTTCTCAGAACCTCTACCTTCTTATATTATTTTTTCCAGACATATCTTCCACTACTTCTAATATCACATGTAAAAAAATGTAGAACTCATTTGTCATGCCATTTTAGACCTAAAAGAGAATATCCTCTGACACAAGTGTCTGTTTCTCCAGATGAAGAAACAGAGACCCCAAAAAGATAGTGTCTTTTCTCAGACCATATAGCAGAGTTGATACCAGAGTCCAAATGCACTTCCTCCTGCATGGGGCAAGCAGAACAAGGCAAAGAGCAAAGCAGAAGAATCCAGAATGGCACACTTATCTTCATGTTTTCTATAAGGGAATATTCCAGCTTCTTTCACAGTGAATAAGATGTATTGCTTTCTAACATACACTTCTTACTGACACCACACCACACTTCTCTCTTAGCATAAACTATGACTCCCAAATTATTAATTATAACTGTCATTTCTGAGCTCAAGCCCAGAGGTAATCATCCTGCTGGAAACCAAGCTGCTTCTTATATTAACAATGAGGGAATGTGGAAAAACATCTATAAACCAAGCTCCAACCTATTTTTCTCAAAAAGAAGCCTGTATATCTTATTTTTGAAAGTCAAGTTTGTAGGGTTACAAGCAGAATCATCATCTAATTTATCGTTGAAGTGGGACACCTTTTGAGTGTGATAGAGAGTGCTATTTATAATTACTCTACGACAAGAGGCATAAACCCTAAATTCCAAAAATGTAGAGTTTATGGGTTCATTATGATGTGGGGTTGTGATAGACGGCTCTTATTATTTTGAGATATGATCCCTCAATGCCCAGTTTGTTAAGGGTTTTTTATCATGAAGGGATGTTGTATCTTACTGAAGCCTTTTCCCATGTCTATTGAGATAATCATATGGTTTTTATTTTTAATTCTGTTTATGTGGTGAATCACACTTATTGATTTGTGTATGCTGAGCCAACCATGCATTCCAGAATGAAGCCTAAGTGATTGCAATGAGTTAACTTTTCACTGTACTGCTGGATTTGGTTTTCTAGTGTGTGTTGAGTATTTTTATGTCTATGTTCATCAGACATATTGCCTGTATTTTTCTTTCTGTTGTTGTTGTTGTGCCTTCACCAGGTTTTGGTATTCAGTGATGCTGGCTTTGTAGAATGAGTTAGGGAGTAGTCCCTCCTCCTCATTTTTTGGAAATAGTTTCAGTAGAATGGGTACCAGTCAGCAGATTCAGATTCTCTAATGCTATTCTGCATAAATTTCCAAGATTTTTCAAGAGATAATTTAGACTTTTCTAGATATTTGGAAAGGAAATACAGAAGTTTTAACAATCTTTTCTGTATTTAATAAAATTCTTTATATTTCAATTTAAAATAGCGCTATAAAAGTTAGTTTCTGACTTTTTGTCAGATATAATTGGATTTTGCTGTTTATGTATCATAAAACATGTCATGGTATAACATATTGAAAATATAAGTAAACACAAATAAGAATATTAAGAGAACCTGAAATGACAGTTATACCATGTAGTAATTCAGATTTCAGATATGGGTCAAAATAAAAGTGTTAATAGGATAAATTTTTAAGAAGAAAACTTAATCGATTCAACAGGAATCATTAAAAGAACATGTCTTTTGGAATGACATCCACTTGACTCTACCTTTTACATTTTTCTTCACAGCTCCTCTTCCACTGCTTGGTTCTGGTATCCTCTAGGGCAATGACCTCAAAACTAGGTGTGTGAACTCCAGGAGTTTCTGTGATGAATCCCTGAGTGTGGGAAGAAAACACTACATGGTCAATTTATAGTTATTTATACCTTAAAGTTAGAAAACAATAGAGCTAAACTTTTATGTAATATACAAATTTGTCTTGTATTCTTTCTTAGTGTGCACATCAGATGTTCAAATATCATGTCGGGTTGTCAAAAGAATCTTTCAGATAGAGTGAGAGTTCTCCAATATGGAGGACTGATGTTGTACCACACCTTTATTTACTTTCAATTTTTTCTAAGCATTACAGTAGTTAGCAAATAGATTTCCACATTAAATTATTTTATTTTAACAAAATCAGCTCTCACCGCATGACTCAGGGCTTAAAAGGATTACTGAAATTAAAAAAAAACCCAAAACAAAACAATCCTGAAAATGCAAGCACAAGCAAACCTAAGCAAATGAAAGCACAAATCGATCTCCTATGTTTAGAGCAAGTTTGTTGTTAGCTACATTATAAAGTATAAACAATGAAAATCTAATCATATCTATGAAGTTTCAGAAAGTTTTGAAATCATAAAAACTCTTTGAAATAAAGATTTATACCCATATCTTCCCAAAGTATACATTATATCTTGAAATTATAGTTAATTATATTAAAAAGTGGCATGACAGAAGCTACTGTTATGCTACATAACAGTAGCATAACAGAAAAATATTGGGCTTTTTTCAAATTTATGGCATAGTTTTCTAATTTCTATTTTTTGTGTTTGTGGTATATATAGTATATTAGTACAGTATATGTTCATAATTCACAACAAGCAAACATGTTTGGGCTATGTTGAGTCAGAGTTTTATTCCAATGTGGTACAATCAAAAGATTTCAAGATGATTATACTTAATTGGTTCTCTTGCCTTACATTGCTTCAACCAACCTATGACAGTGCAAAGAAGGTGCTTTCTCAAATCAAAATTTAACCATGTTTGCTTGTTCCAAACTCTCTCAATTCTACTCTGCCATCTTCTATGCAACACATACATCTTAGGCCTAATGGGTTCTTCATAATCTGACTGCTTTCACTCTTCCAGCTCCTCTATTTTCCCAAAACCACCAGTCACTCTTGGCCTCACCCTATTCAATTCCTGGCCTCTTCTAAACCACTCCACATTCCCTTATACTACTAAGGCCTTAGACAGGAATATTCTTTCTCTTTAAATGCCTAAGAATATATCCTGCAAAACACCAGTTCAAATATCTACTTAGTAAAGCCTCCCTAAGCCAAAATGAGGCCTCTCTCCCCTAAGCTTCCCCTGACCCCATGTGTGCCTCTATTGGAGCATGATCACAACCACATTCACCTTCATTTGTGGGGCACCATCTAAGGCCAAGCAAACATTGTGCTAGACTCTAAGATAGGTTTTCATATCAAAAACAAAACAAAGACTTAACGAACTCGAGGTTATACAGGTAATAAATGATAGAAAAGTATTTAAACTCTGATTTCTGTGGCCCCCAAATCCCATGCACTCCACTGTTTCTTAGCAACATGGTTTATGTTCTCATATGTGATGATACCCTGAAGGTAGTCATGTTTGCATCATCAGTGTTTAACACAGTATCTGACATATGATGGACATTTGACAGTTATTCCATTGATAAATAATTGAATGGAGGAATGAATGACTAGGGCAGTGAGAGAGTATGAGAAGTGAAAAGGGAAAAGAGTTTTGAAGACTTGGGAATTTTTCTATCACTTCTAACTTGTAACAAGTAGAAGTGAGTCTCAATTACATGGGCATAGGAAAAATAAATACATGTTTACTTTTAATTCATATTCTTTCTTTTATTTTTAATTGATAAGAACTGTACATGTTTGTGGGGTACAATGTAATGTTTTGATATATGCATACATTGTGGAATGGTTACATCAAGCTAATAACAGATCCATCACCTCACATATTTATTTATTTTTGTAGTGAAAACATTTAAAGTCCACTCTTAACAAGTTTTAAATATACATGTTTAATCTATTCAAACTTTTTTATTGTGGCTTACTTCCTATAGTATATTGAGCAAGTACTCAGTGTACCACTGAATGAATTTTATACATATATACACTCATGCTTACCCAGGCACCCACCTTTCAGATAAAGATAGTGGAACATTTCTAATACCTCAAAAGGCTGCTTTATATCTATTCCCAGCCAATAACCCCAAGGTCACAACTGCGAACCTTTACTGCCAATGAATGGTTTCACTAGTTCTTGAACTTAGTACAAATAAAATCCTATGGTATGTTCTATTTTGTGTCTGGCTTCTTTCACTCAATATTATGTCTGTTAAATTCAACTACATTGTTGGATATATCAATCGTTTCCCTTTTTTTCACTTCCCAATCACTGCATTTCCCCACTCTAGAAAACCTCTAATCTACTTAGTCTCTATAGATTTGTGCTTTCTTAGCATTTCACATAAATGAAATAACACAATATGTGGTCTTTCTGATTGGTTTATTTTACTTAGTGTGTTTGCAAGTTTCATTCATTGTGTAGCATATATCAGTATATTTCTTTTTACTGCTGAAAAATATTCCATTGTTTGAATATACCACATTATATTTATTCATTCATCAGTTAATGGGCATTTGGGTTGTTTCCACCTTTTGACCATTATTAATAATGTTGCGATGGACATTCATGTAAAAGTTTCTATTTGGAGAGTAGAAATACATTTTCATTTTTCTTGGATGTATACTTAGGCATAAAATTGCTGGCTCGTATGGTAAACTTTGTATTTAACTGTTAGAGAAATTGCCAAACTGTTCTCCAAAGTACCTGCACTATTTTATATTTTCACCAGTGACATGTGAGCATTCCAGTTTTTCTACATCTTCACCAATGCTTGCTTTCTGTCTTTTTTATTCTAGCGATCCCAACATCCCATTGTGTTTTTGGTTTATATTTTTCTGAAGACTAATACTATTGGACATATTTTCATGTGCTGACTAGTCATTTCTGTATCTTCTTTGGAGAAATATCAATTTATATCACTTGCCTACTTTAAAACATGGGTCAATTATAGTCACCACAGCCTAAATATGAGGGCAACCTAAGTGTCCATCAACAACAGATGAATAGATTGAGAAAATGTGGTATGAATATCCACCATGGAATATTATTCAGACTTTAAAAAAGAAGGAAATTCTGTCATTTGCAACAACAAGGATAAACCTGAAGAACATTATGCTAAGCAAAATAAGCCAGGCACAGGAAGACAAACACTGCATGATCTCACTTATATGTGGAATCTACAGAAGTCAAATTCATAGATGTACAGAGTAGAATGGTGGTGATGAGAGGGTGCAGGGGTGGGGGAAAGTGGGAGTCAGGGGAGATGTTGGCGTCAAAGTGTACAGTTTGAGTTAGACAGAAGATAGAGGTTTTAGTCATCTATTACATGATGCGGTGACTATATTTTAATGTATTTTAAATTAAGGTATCACATAAATTAAAATTTTTGATTTGAGATGAAAATGGAAATAAATTATGCAGTCAGTAAGCCTTTCTTGGAGGCCTATCGTACAGAAGTGGACCCAAAGCATGAAAGAAGTAATGGTTTAAAATATAGGTTTAAAAGAATGTACTGCACTTTTCTTTCTATGTCCCTCTATTCTTTTAATGTGTGTATTCTCTAACCAAAATGTTTGGTCAGACTGTTATAACATTAATGCAGTACTTCCTACTTACTTAATAATTCACTGTTGTTTCACCTGTTTTTGCTTGCCAATTCCTTTCTTATTTATTCAATTGTGGTTTAAGAAAGGGAAACAAGAGAACAACCCAGGATTGGAGCCCGCGTTGAATCCGCAAATGGTGAGTCAGTGCTGCATTTCCAGACTGATCTTTGTTGCCCACAGAACGGGGAAACTCCCAAGTATAAAAAGACACGGGACGCCAGGCAGTAGGTCTGCCTGGCGAAGCCGGCAGCCGGGGCGGCGGTGGCCGGCCCTACCCAGCAATCCCCACAGGGCGCGCTTGTCCGGGTGCCTTGTTGAACCAGCAACCTGAGACTTCAGAGGGCTGGACTTGAGACTGAACGAGACTTGCACAGTAGCCCAGCCCAGGGGATTGCAGGGACAGATCGTTAGGGATACCCAGTGGGACGAACAAAACCGTGATTTCAAACTATCCCGGGCAGACGGTCCGAGATGCTCTGTGGGGGAGGGGCGTCCACCACTACGGAGGCAACCTGCCCCAACTGATATACACGCCCACTGCTGAGGCAGCCAGCCGTTGCCGAGGCAACCCGCCCCAACAGAGATACACGCCCACTGCTGACGCAGCCAGCCGTTGCCGAGGCAACCCGGCCCTACTGAGATACACGCCCACTGCTGACGCAGCCTGCCGTTGCTGAGGCAACACGCTACAACGAAGAGACTCCGCCGCAGGGCGTGGCGGAGACCACAGCAGAGCCGGCAGGAACAGCGTGAATCACACAACAGCAGGGCGGAGCCTCGGCAGCCAAACAGTGGCTAGTCTGCCTTCGAGCTGGGCAGGACACCTGATCGGACATCCAAAAATAAAGCCCAAACCCCTCAACACAGAGCATTTGAAAAAAAAAAAGGGTTGTTTAATGAGCTGTGTTGCAGCAGAATCAAACATAGCAGCCTAACAGCCCTGAATGAACAACAGAGTGCACAGCTCAGCAATTAAACCCCTATAAAGTACAAACTGTCTCCTCAAGCAGCTCCCTGACCCCTCTATATCCAAAAGACTGTCATTAGGCAGGCATCATCCTGGGACAAAGAGAGCAGAAAAAGAAACTGGTAGCATCCCTCGCTGTGCCACGGCTACTAGAGGTGCACCCCAGACAAGCAGGGTCTGGAGCGGACCTCAACAGTCGTACAGCGAAGGGGCTAGACTGGTAGAAGGAAAACCAAGCAACAGAAATACTTCATCATCAACATTCTGGGTGTCCACTCAGAGACCCAAACGAAAAGTCAGCAACTACACAGACGACCAGCGGACAAATCCACAAAGATGGGAAGAAACCAGCGCAAAAAGGAGGAAAACACCCGAAACCAGAACACATCGCCTCCTAGAAAGGACCAAAACTCCTCACCAGCAAGGGAACAAAGCTGGACGGAGAATGACTGTGACGAAATGACGGAATTAGACTTCAGAAGATGGATAATGAGAAACTTTTGTGAGCTAAAAGATCATGTATTAAATCAATGCAAAGAAACTAAGAACCTTGAAAAAAGATTTGAAAAAAGATTCGAGGAAATGATAACAAGAATGGATACCTTAGAGAGGAATATGAATGAATTAAAGGAGCTGAAAAACACAATACGAGAACTTCGCGAAGCAAACGCAAGTTTCAATAGCCGAATTGACCAAGCAGAAGAAAGAATATCTGAAGTCGAAGACCAACTCAATGAAATAAAATGAGAAACCAAGATCAGAGAAAAAAGCGCAAAAAGGAATGAACAAAGTCTCCAAGAAATGTGGGACTATGTGAAAAGACCTAACCTACATTTGATAGGTGTACCAGAAGGGGACGAAGAGAATGAATCCCAGCTGGAAAATACTCTTCAGGACATCATCCAGGAAAATTTCCCCCACCTAGCAAGACAAGCCAACACTCAATTGCAGGAAATACAGAGAACACCACAAAGATATTCCGCAAGAAGAGCAACCCCAAGGCACATAATCGTCAGATTCAACAGGGTTGAAATAAAGGAGAGAATACTAAGGGCAGCCAGAGAGAAAGGTCGGGTCACCCACAAAGGGAAGCCCATCAGACTCACAGCAGATCTCTCGGCAGAAACACTACAAGCCAGAAGAGAGTGGGGGCCAATATTCAACATTCTTAAAGAAAAGAACTTTCAACCCAGAATTTCATATCCAGCCAAACTGAGCTTCAGAAGTGAAGGAAGAATAAAATCCTTTGCGAACAAGCAAGTACTCAGAGATTTTGTCACCACCAGGCCTGCTTTACAAGAGCTCCTAAAAGAGGCACTACACATAGAAAGGATCAATCAGTACCAGCCATTCCAAAATCACACTGAATGCTAAAGAGCTTCAACATAATGAAGAATCTACAACAACTAACAGGCAAAACAGCCACTTAGCATCAAAATGGCAGTATCAAATTCACACATAACAATATTAACCCTAAATGTAAATGGACTAAATGCACCAATCAAAAGACACAGACTGGCAAATTGGA
Source organism: Callithrix jacchus (assembly GCF_049354715.1). Classification (NCBI taxonomy): domain Eukaryota; kingdom Metazoa; phylum Chordata; class Mammalia; order Primates; family Cebidae; genus Callithrix; species Callithrix jacchus. The sequence goes on from NC_133509.1 coordinate 60,671,059, forward strand.
TAAAAATCCAAAACCCATCAGTGTGCTGTATCCAGGAAACCCATCTCACATGCAAAGATACACAAAGCCTCAAAATAAAGGGATGGAGGAAGATTTACCAAGCTAATGGAAAGCAAAAAAAAAGCAGGAGTTGCAATTCTCATCTCTGATAAAATAGACTTTAAAGCAACAAAGATAAAAAGAGACAAAGAAGGCCATTACATAATGGTAAAAGGATCGATACAACAAGAAGAGCTAACGATCCTAAACATATATGGACCCAACACAGGAGCACCCAGATACATAAGGCAAGTTCTTAATGACTTACAGAAGGACTTAGACTCCCACACAATAATAGTGGGAGACTTTAACACTCCACTGTCAATACTAGACAGATCAACCAGACAGAAAATCAACAAGGATACCCAGGGCTTGAACTCAGACCTGGAGCAAGCAAACCTGGTGGAAATTTACAGAACTCTCCACCCCAAATCCACAGAATACACATTCTTCTCAGCACCACATCACACCTACTCTAAAATTGACCACATAATTGGAAGTAAAGCACTGCTCAACAAATGCAAAACAACTGAAATCATAACAAACAGCCTCTCAGACCATAGTGCAATCAAGTTGGAACTCAGAATTCAGAAACCGACCCAGAACCACACAGCTTCATGGAAACTGAACAACTGGCTCTTGAATGTTGACTGGGTAAACAACGAAATGAAGGCAGAAATAAAGAAGTTCTTCGAAACCAATGAGAACGAAGACACAACGTGCCAGAACCTCTGGGACACATTTAAAGCAGTCTCTAGAGGAAAGTATATAGCAATAAGTGCCCATATGAGGAGAATGGAGAGATCCAAAATTGACACCCTATCGTCAAAATGGAAAGAGCCAGAGGAGCAAGATCAAAAAAACTCAAAACCCAGCAGAAGACAAGAAATTACTAAGATCAGAGCTGAACTGAAGGAGATTGAGACACGAAAAACCCTTCAAAAAATCAATAAATCCAAGAGCTGGTTTTTTGAAAAGATCAACAAAATAGACAGACCACAAGCCAGATTGATTAAAAAGAAAAAAGAGAACAACCAAATAGATGCAATAAAAAATGATAAAGGGGAAATCACCACAAATTCCACAGAAATTCAAACCATCATCAGAGAATATTACAAAAAACTCTATGCACATAAACTAGTAAACCTGGAAGAAATGGATAAATTCCTGGACTCCTGTGTCCTCCCAAGCCTAAACCAGGAGGAAGCTGAAACTATGAATAGACCAATAACAAGGTCTGAAGTTGAGGCAGCAATTAAGAGCCTACCTCACAAAAAAAGCCCAGGTCCAGATGGGTTCACAGCCGAATTCTACCAGACACACAAGGAGGAGCTGGTACCATTCCTTCTAAAACTATTTCAAACAATCCAAAAAGAGGGAATCCTTCCCAAATCATTTTATGAGACCAACATCATCCTGATACCAAAACCTGGCAGAGACCCAACGAGAAAAGAAAACTTCAGGCCAATATCCATGATGAACATAGATGCAAAAATCTTCAATAAAATATTGGCAAGCTGATTGCAACAGCAAATCAAAAAACTTATTCATCATGATCAAGTAGGATTCATCCCAGGGATGCAAGGCTGGTTCAACATATGCAAGTCTATCGACGTAATTCACCACATAAACAGAACCAAAAACAAAAACCACATGATTATCTCAATTGACGCAGAGAAGGCATTTGACAAAATTCAACAGCCCTTTATGCTAAAAACCCTCAATAAACTCGGTATCGATGGAACGTATCTCAAAGTAATAAAAGCTATTTATGATAAACCAACAGCCAATATCATACTGAATGGGCAAAAACTGGAAGCATTTCCTTTGAAATCTGGTACTAGACAAGGATGCCCTCTCTCACCACTCCTATTCAATATAGTACTGGAAGTTCTAGCCAGAGCAATCAGGCAAGAAAAAGAAATAAAGGGTATTCAAATAGGAAAGGTGGAAGCCAAATTGTCTCTATTTGCAGACGACATGATAGTATACCTAGAAGACCCCATCGCCTCAGCCCAAAAACTCCTGAAACTGATAAACAACTTCAGCAAAGTCTCAGGATATAAAATCAATGTGCAAAAATCACAAGCATTCGTCTACACCAATAACAGACTTAAAGAAAGCCAAATCAAGAGCGAACTGCCATTCGCAATTGCTACAAAAAGAATAAAATACCTTGGAATACAACTCACAAGGAACGTAAGGGACCTCTTCAAGGAGAACTACAAACCACTGCTCAACGAAATCAGAGAGGACACAAACAGATGGAGAAACATTCCATGTTCATGGTTAGGAAGAATTAATATCGTGAAAATGGCTATACTGCCCAAAGTAATTTACAGAATCAGCGCTATCCCCATCAAGCTACCATTGACTTTCTTCACAGAACTGGAAAAAAACACCATGAACTTCATATGGAACCAAAAGAGAGCCCGCATAGCCAAGTCAATTCTAAGCAAAAAGAACACAGCGGGGGGCATCACACTACCGGATTTCAAACTGTACTACAAGGCTACAGTGATCAAGACAGCATGGTACTGGTACCAAAACAGAGATATAGACCAATGGAACAAAACAGAGGCACCGGAGGCAACACAACATACATACAACTATACAATCTTTGATAAACCTGACAAAAACAAGCAATGGGGCAAGGATTCAATGTTTAACAAATGGTGTTGGGAAAACTGGCTAGCCATGTGCAGAAAGCAGAAACTGGACCCCTTCCTGACACCTTACACTAAAATTAACTCCAGATGGATTAAAAACTTAAACATAAGACCTGGCACCATAAAAACCCTAGAAGGAAATCTAGGCAAAACTATCCAGGACATAGGAGTAGGCAAGGACTTCATGAACAAAACACCAAGAGCATTGGCAACAAAAGCCAAAATAGACAAATGGGACCTAATGAAACTCCACAGCTTCTGCACGGCAAAAGAAACAGTCACTAGAGTGGATCGGCAACCAACAGAATGGGAAAAAATTTTCGCAGGCTACCCATCTGACAAAGGGCTGATATCCAGAATTTACAAACAACTCAAGCAGATTTACAGGAAAAAAACAAACAAGCCCATTTAAAAGTGGGCAAAGGATATGAACAGATACTTTACGAAAGAAGACATATATGAGGCCAACAATCATATGAAAAAATGCTCATCGTCACTGGTCATCAGAGAGATGCAAATCAAAACCACATTGAGATACCATCTCACGCCAGTTAGAATGGCAATCATTAAAAAATCTGGAGACAACAGATGCTGGAGAGGATGTGGAGAAAAAGGAACACTTTTACACTGTTGGTGGGAGTGTAAATTAGTTCAACCATTGTGGAAGACAGTGTGGCGATTCCTCAAGGCCTTAGAAATAGAAATTCCATTTGACCCAGCAATCCCATTACTGGGTATATATCCAAAAGACTATAAATCGTTCTACTATAAGGACACATGTACACGAATGTTCATTGCAGCACTGTTTACAATAGCAAAGACCTGGAATCAACCCAAATGCCCATTGATAATAGACTGGATTGGAAAAATGTGGCACATATACACCATGGAATATTATGCAGCAATCAGAAATGATGAGTTCGTGTCGTTTGTAGGGACATGGATGAATCTGGAAAACATCATCCTCAGCAAACTGACACAAGAACAGAAAATGAAACACCGCATATTCTCACTCATAGGTGGGTGATGAAAAATGAGAACACATGGACACAGAAAGGGGAGTACTAAACACTGGGGTCTATTGGGGGGAAAGGGGAGGGCCAGTGGGAGGGGGTGGTGGGGAGGGATAGCCTGGGGAGAAATGCCAAATGTGGGTGAAGGGGAGAAGAAAAGCAAAGCACACTGCCATGTGTGTACCTACGCAACTGTCTTGCATGCTCTGCTCATGTACCCCAAAACCTATAATCCAATAAAAAATTAAAAAAAAAAAAAAAAAAGAAAGGGAAACAATATCTCTACTGTTACTGAGCTTAAAATCCAATGGTTTAGTTGGTAGTAATTAAAGATAATAAAATTAAAGCCTAGTATTCTAATTGTCTTGGTCACAAAAAGAAGTCTTCTTTGAGTATGCAGAACTATGTCAATGGAACCTTTATTATGTAACTGTACATTACTTCCTTTAATCTGATGTTCACTTGCCATTCATTCAACAAATGTTCACTAAGTACTTACTGTGTATATAAACTCCTTAGACATTAGAAAGGCATCAGTGACAGAGTCAAACTTTGCCTTCATAGGCTTTATGTTTTGGTAGGGAAGACAAAGCTTTTTCAGAGTGTCAAAATTGGGAAGTGAGCACTTTAGCCATTTCTGTAAGTTTACTTTCTTCTTTTTAAAAAAATTGATTTATTTCTAACCATAGTCTACTTTATGTTATTCCCATTTTCTGCTAATTACCTATTTAAAGTTTAGGTGATAACAGTTCTAACTATCTTCAATATACATTTGATTTTTAATAAAAGCTCTTATAAAGTGAAAGCTACAAAAATTAGAAATGAATACACTAACCTCTGGTCCACTAGGATACTTTAATGTATGTGGTTTGTGATTCAGTACCTCAGATCTAGATGAGGGCTCTGCTGATATTTTTTGTAATGTGAAAGTTGGAAAGTCCCAAAGCAGAGAGGAATATGGAGCAGAGAAGAAAATATGAAGGCTAAGGGGAAGCACTTAATTTCTCTTCTCTCCAATCCTTCCAGAATAACAATAATAAAATAAATGCTTTGGGATACTTGGAAGTAGGGGACTCAAAAGAACAGATCATAACTGCCCACATCTGGGGCTATGTATGTTCTTGTCAAGATTCCAACATAAACATTGACAGTGACCTAGGCCAGAGTGGAGGCAGTACACGGAGTGAGAAGGTGAGTGGAAAGGACTGCAGGTTCCCTCAAGGTAGAGAGGTTATCGGGAAAAGGCTCAGGCCTGATGCAGTGGCTCACTCCTGTATTCCCAGTACTTCAGGAGACTAAAGTGGATGGGTTGCTTGAACCCAGGAGTTCAAGACTAGTCTGAGCAACATGGCGAACCCCCATCTCTACAAAACAATACTAAAATTAGCCAGGAGGGGTGGCATGTGCTGGTAGTCCCAGCTGCTCGGGAGGCTGAGGTGGGAGTATTGTTTGAGCATGGGAAATGGAAGTTGCAATGAGCCAAGATCACACCACTGCACTTCAGCCTGGGCAACAGAGCAAAGCCCTGACTGAAATAAAAAGAAAAAGCTCAATGACAAGAGTGGCCCTGAAATTATGGTTATAGACATCAGCATGTTGGTATTGCATCACCTTTTCTTTGAATACCAGGATCCGTCACCCACCAGCAGCTGTGTTAGCCAGCACCTGACTAAGGTTCTTTAATAAATTCAAGACCCTCCAATGTGCGACCTCCCTGCCCAGTGAAAATCTAGCTGCTCCGCATCTTATTATAGGAATTTTCCTTAGCTTTCTTTCACATTCATAGGATCTGGCAAACTGTCCAGAAAAGAAATAAACATGAATGATAACAAGTTATCCCATTCAGGGACATTTTCATTTGTGACTTTACAAAGGAATCGGTCTCTGTTGAGTCAGTTCACATTAGTGAATGAAGACTGGTGGTGGAAGTCAAGCACAGACAAGGGTCTTCCTCAGTTCTCAGAATGCACTGCATTGGCAAAAATTCAGGCTTCTTAAGTCAAACCAGCCTTCCTCTGGCATATAATCAGTAAAAAGTGAGGAAGATAAGAGAGCAGTCAGAATACAACCTGGAAACCAGTTCAGATGATGCCTGCTGAATAACGTTGAGTACAATACACATGTTTACAGTGGACCCATCAGAAATACTGTGCACTATCTGAGTTGCTTTATCTTTCCATGAAATAAAGGACAAACTGTACCCGTTTGTCAATTTTCTGGACAAAGTCCAAACAGAATCTGGTGATTATGAGTTAGCCCTGTCAATTGCATTTGTATTCATGAAAGAAAATGCAGCTAAATTGGTTGCTGCATCTCCTAATCCTAAGAGCAAATATTGCTGCTAAGACACCCACATTACCTCATTCACACAGTCCAGAATAGATTTGGTGTATTTACTTAGAAACAAGAACATTGCCTAGGGCAAAATTCTAGCTCAAAGGCAATCAGGCCCAGTAGATGAGGGGATCACTGCAACCATAAAAAAGAAAGGTCAGATTAAGTAGAACATTTCTAAACCTCACAGGAATCTTATGAAATATTATTATTCCTATTTTTCAGAGGAAGACACAGTGGCTCAAAAAGTCAACTTACTACTAATTGAACGTACAACTTATTAGTTGAGTGTATGAACTCACACCACTCCATGAGGTAGCATCACAGCATCTCATCCACCTAACTCAGGAGATGTGAGGATAAAGCAAGATAACACAGGTTAAAACCCTTGGAAAATTAAACTGCCTATACACATGATAAGCATTATTATTATGTACAAACTTTCTTGGGTGGGAATAGACATTAAAATCTTGGTCATGTGCAAAATTGTTCTTAATTTGAGAAGTTGTTCAACCTGTTTTTAGCCCCAGGATTCTCTGCTTTTATATATGAAGTGGGAAATGAAATATAGTCATGCAAGAGGCTATTTCTTTAATTTTCTGGATTGTCACATTCATTCAGCATGAAATTTTCCACAGAAAGTCAATTTTGGAAAGTTCCAAACTTAATTAGATCTTGCAGTTTTGTGATCTTCATTATAATTATCAAATACTGAAGAGCTAATAAAGGATCAACCTCTGGGCTGCAGAATAACCTAATATATTCATACCTCGATGACATCCTGAATTAGAACTGTGGGCTGATGAACTCCAGTGAACCAACAAGCCAACCATAGTTGGAAATTCAAATTGCAATACACAAGTGAGCCATGATCAGACCAAGATGAATACATGATATGTAAAATAACCAGATAAATTTATCAATAATACATGGGCAATTCAGATGAGACATACACGGGTGTAGCAAGTCTAATTAAGAGAATTTCTATGATAAACTGAAGCTCTACCTCCTGCTATCATGCAATTATTCATTTGAGTTTATTGTCACAAGAAGAATGAGCAGTGAGCATTTTCCTTATTAGTGATTATTCTTCCTGATACTTGCAATTTAACCAAATAATACTTATCACCCTGTTAATATTTCAAAGGATGTTTCAATACCCAGACATTTTTCTTAATGTAGATTTTGTGGAAGACACAGTGATGTGAATTCTGGATTCTTTCTTTTGTGTGTGTGTGTGTGTGTGTGTGTGTGTGTGTGTGTGTTATTTTGTCTTTTTACAAAATTGCTGCAGATACTTTCCAGAAGCCTTTTCATAATATTTTTGTTCTAGTACTATCTTAAAAATAAATGCTACCAAAACAGAGCCATGATTTTAGCAAGATGAGAAGCCCCATTAACTCCTTCAGGTCCTTAGCACCTTGATTCAGTATCACCTTTACAATTATTTCCTAGACTCTTGCCAAAATTTAACATTTGAAAGCCAAGGAAGGAACCCAGACATTGCATGGGAGAAAAATTCTAATTTAACTAAATATATTGATGCATATTGGTAGTAACTTTGATCCTAATTCTGTGGGAAACTTTAAAGATAGAAGCTGGGGAAAAACCCACAATTATTTTTAAATGTACCTCTTTCTTTTAGAGGTATAGACTTAATGTTTAGAAAAAACTGTTTTACTTAAATCCCTTGCATGAGTTTTTGAATTATCCATGCACTAAATGCTTTTCTAACTATAAAATAAGCAAACTGAATTGTTTGTAACACAGGTGAACAAAGGTCAAGCCAGAGCAAACTCCATATTATTTTGAGCCTTTCAGGGGTAACTGAAAAGCAGAGGTTAGAAATTCTTGATGGCAAGGGTCATCTAATGTTCTTTTTTTGCACATGAATAAAGAAAGCACTGTGCCTGAACTGCTGTTTGATTCTGTGAAACAAACATGGTTTATTTTTTGTTGCTTGCATTTGTCCATCTGTCTTTTGGTTGGAAGCATTCAATTTTGTTTGAGACAGTCATTGGAGAGTTCCACGCAGTAGTTGAAGAGTGGAGGAAATATTGAAAGGGCTGCCTTGAGAAACTTAGAGAAACTCAGAGCTTTAAGAAAGTCAGATGCTGAGCACAAGCAATATTGTTTTGGTTCCAAGAAACAATGCATGCCTCAGATTCAGGTGAAGAAATGTTCTCTCATATACACAAAAAATCCAGCTGTGTGTAGCACCTTGACAAGTGGCAACTTTGAAAGGAAATAATAAAGCCTCCTTGGCATAGACACTGGTGATCTCATAAAAGTAATATTAGAAAAGGCAAAAATGGAACTTTTGCTCTTTTGAGAGAAGATGACTGGCCAAAGGTAGATTTGGTAGGAGCAAAAGAACATGGCATACCTCCAAGGTGACAGTCATAGGCTTATTGGTCTGTGAGCAAACTCAAAGGACCAATGTGGGCACTCCTCTAAATATATGGGGGAAATTTATTGGTAGGAGGTGCTGAAATTAGGCAATAAATGTACTTGGGTTTTGAGTGATGGTAAATTTATGCTAAAAGTGAGATGCAATATTATTATATAGCCATAGACTCGTTTAGTTATTGGTTTCAAACTGAGTTTTCAACCAGTCTTCTATTCACTTTTACTTAAATAAAAGAAAATTCTAAAAGAAAGATAATCTCTTAGGTCAAAATAACTGTCAAAGATCTATTTCTTCCAAAGTGTGAGTTTCCAGGTGTAGTTAAAATGCTTTCCAGAGAACGCGCCAAACATTTACAGTCACATGTTGCTTAACTACAGGGATATATTCTGAGAAACGTGTTGTTAGGCTATTTCCTCATTGTGCAAATACCGTAGAGTGTACTTATACAAACCTAGATGATATAGCTTACTACATACATAGGCTATAGGATTTAGCCTATTGCTATACCTAGGCTACAAACCTGCACAGCAGGTTACTGTACAGAATACTGTAGGCAATTATAACACAATGGTAAGTATTTGTGTGGTCTAAACATGTCTAAACATAGAAAAGGTACAGTAAAAATATGGAACTATAGTTTTATGGGACCACTGTCATATATGTAGTTAGCTGTGAACCAAAACATTGTTATTAGAGCACATGATTGTAGTTAAAACTGTATGAATAGGTCATAAAAACAGTTGTTTTGTTGTGTTCAGCCAAACTGATTTGCTTGCAGTTTCTTGAACTGAACTTATATTTTGCACTCTTGCTGGAAAGAATGTCCTTCTTTATGTCTGTCTATCCAAGCCAATTCTTACTTAAGACTCCAATTTAAAATTCTAATTCAAGAAAAACTCCCAGGGCCTACTGAGAACAAAGTCTTTCTCTATCCTCTTAACTCATTCATTTATTTGTTCCATATATATTTATATATTTACTGTTGATGACAATGTGCAACTCATCTATTAAGTACTCACTTGAACTTCTTGGATTATCAGTCATCTTGTTATGTCTCTTGACTTTGTCCCCTGTGACTAGGATAAACAATCAGGAAATGGATGGTATTTTACATATCTTTTCTCTCTAGTTTAGTGCCTAGTTTCTTAAATGTAGCAGGCATTCAATACATGTGTAATGGATTTGATCCAGATTAGAATCTTTAAATAAAAAAAAAGCCAACTGAATCATATTCTTTTAAAAAGGGCTGAAAGACAATACCATTGATTGAACACCTGTTGTGCGTCAAAGTGTTTTCATGAATGATCTCTAATCTTCATGATGATCCACTAAGACAGAATTTCAGTAGTCTTCAATGTGTCTATAAGGAAAGAGATACTGTGAGAGGTTAAAACATTTCTCTGGGATACTCTGCTGGTAAGTTGCAGAACTGGTTCTGGAACTCAGGTTTATTCCCTTGAAAATCAGGAGGTTATTCAAATGGGAAAATATTCTGCTTCTGCCATTGTCATCCTCGTAATTTCCTTTATACATGAGCCAAGAGACATATATCTTAATATTGTTCAGAAAATATCATATTTGTCCAGCTCTTTTTGTTCTTTTACCTTTGTGCATTCCTTAGCTAAGATTCTAATGAGATTTACCTTTTTTAGAAAATTGAAATCCACCAAACAATAAACATTACTTTCAGGCTGCAATATAAAAGCTACTGAGTTAATTATTTTTGTTAAAAAAAAAGCTTTATTTAATTGCAAATACATGGTCAATAATAGAGTGTTTTCTGTGTTGCTTTGGCGGAAATGTACTCAAGACTGCCCAAAAGTATCAATATATTGTATCTAGGTTTTAATGACTGGATTTGTTAGAATTGCTTTGAAACTGCAGAAACATAAGAAAACATACAATCAAGAAGTATACATGGAAAAGAAGTAAGGCACTAAACTGATTTTCAGAGTGGCTGCTGCTCCTTACATATGATAATATGGTAATAAGAGGGAGATCAAGGATAGCAAGAATCTTACCAATTCAATATAGTTGTTTCTTACTTAAAGATATTTTAGTGTAGCATTTGTAATTATAGATTATTATTTTAGTGGTTTTCTTTTTTAAAATGACGACTTTTTAAATGATTTCTCTAACTGTTGTCAACAACTGCAAATGCGCACTTACAGACGTATGATGGCTTGAAAGCACCTAGAGGAGATGGGCTATAATAGGAATAAATTTGGTAAGTGGGAGAGGAAAGTGATCTGCAGTCGTAATCATGGCATCTAAGGAGGCATAGAGAACTATGGCTCAATTTAAGTGGATTTTGTTACTCAAGGACTATGACTCAGTGAGTAAAACTAGAAAATATGTTCCTCAAAGTCAGTGATTCTTCAACGAGGGAAGAAGGGGACATGGTGGAACTGTCTTTGGATATTGGGGGCTCTTTCCTAGCTATTCTTAGTCCTCCAGGATTTTGGTACCCCCACATCCCTGCCAGTAGCTATTTATTGTCATAGTGATTTATTGTTTTTAGCACTCTGGTATGTCAGAGATAAAAATATATATATAGCTAATAATTGGTAGTCTAGTCACTGGGGAAATGTGTAGCAATATGGCAGTATAGGTAGTAGCATTCACATAGCAGGAGTTAATTATGGTTTGTAGTGGGTCCATATCTTTAGTCCATCCCCTAAAGTGGAATAATTGGCAAACATTAATAGGACACTGGGCCAGAATGAGAAGACTCAGGCAAGGATCAGTTTCCAGCAGTTTGTTTCTCAAAAACCAGAGGGTTTTAGAGGAAAATATCAAAGATCAGAGACTTTTACCATAGTCTTGGGACCATTTAATTTCCAGCTCACCAAGTTCTGAAAATAGCATTATAATATATTTTTGGAGATAGTTGTAGAAAAATAGATATAACTGAATTCTATTAGCTAGAACAAACCAAGGACTGGAGAAGGAAGAAACAGATAATATATAGACTTGATTAGGAATCATCACTACAACAACACAAATTGTCTGGGCAGTAAAATATTATTGTAAAAATGTGTGTAAGGGAATTAAATAATGTGTATGCCATTGCCTTTATGCAAAACTTCCCTGGAGGTCCCAGCCAATGCAAAAAGATAAGGAAAGATGTGGAATGATATATCAGGATTCAAAAAGAAAAGTGAAAATATTCTTTACAGAAAAATGACTTTCAATATAGAAAATGTGAGACAATCTAGAAATAAATGATTAGAAATAATAAGAAAATTCAACAATGATACTAGATACAAGATACTTATACAAGGAACAACTGTATTTCTGAATGCCAGCAACAACCAAATAGTAAAAATAAAAGCAATAACAAGTATTTGTTCATGAGAGAAACAAAAATAATCAGCTATATAAAAAAGAATTAACAAATAAGGTGAAAAACATGTATGAAGAAAATTAGAGACTTATATTTAAGGCTGAAAGATAAAAACTTACATAAGTAAAGTTCTTCACACAAAATATCATGATGAAGTCAATTCTTTCCAAATTAGCCTCAACATTAAAAAAAATATCCAACCAAAATTTCCAAAAAAGGAATTTTACATCACCTGAAGGGCACAGAAAAGCCAAGAAAAGTTTGAACAAAAATAAGAGACAGTTGAGGACTCATTCAACCATATGTAAAGACTTACCATAAAGCCTTAGTAATGAAGACAAGTTTGTATTGGCACAGATGTAAACAAATAAGCCAATGATAATGAGACAAACTGCCTGCAAAGAAACTCTACTAGGATGGAGAGTGCCCCATACCCCCAGCCAAATTCATGCCCACTCAGAACTACAGAATGGAAACTTCTTCAGAAAAAGTGAGCAGGTGTGAATATTAATAGTTAAGATAAGTCATGCTAAATTAGGGTGGGCCCTAATTCAAAGACTGGTGTTCTTATCAGAGGCCATATGAAGGCATGGAGACACACAAGAGAATGACATGTGATGATGGAGGCAGATACTACAGTGATGTGTCTGCAAGCCAAGAATATCAAGACTGCCAGAGCGACCACGGGTTAGGGTAAAGCAAGGCTCTGCCAACACCTGAATTTAGGACTTCTCGCCTCGAGAACTGTAGGACAATTTCTGTTGTTGTAACTCATGTAGTTTGTGGTAATTTGTTTTGAAAGGCTTGCAAAACAAATATTCAAACATGTACATTGGAAATTTATACAAAGCTGCCACATTGCATAACTTCAAGGGATGCCATTTACATTATATTCTATGTGCTTTCGAATTGTGACATTCAACTTGAAAATGATGTGACTGGTGCCACTTGGAGATGTGCAGAGCAGCAGCCTTCTTTATGCAGGAGAAAAGAGGCAGTACAATTTCATTGGTAAAGGACTAACTTTTCAATGACTCATGCTGGAACTCAGGGCTAATCATGTTACAATCTCATCTCACATCATACAAGAACATTGATTCTAGATGGATTGATAGCCTATATAAGGAAATAAAAACAGAATTATTTATTAAGAAAAACAAATATCAAAAGAAAAAAGCAATTTGGTAAGATTGACTATTTTGAAATGTAAAATTTCTGTGTAACAAAGAACAGCATAAACAAATTAAAAGTACAAGGAATAGAACACATTGGCATTATGTATTCTTCAAGAAAAATGGATGTTCAAAGTATTTAACTCCTACATATCATAAGAAAAATAAAAATAGTACAAAAGAAAAAGAACTCATAGAATATATGAACAAGTATATGAGGAAAGCCATTATAATCATAAAAAGATTTTAATTTTGTTTGTACTCAAAGAAATACAGATTTAAACACATGAGATTCTATTTTATACCCTGAAGATTAGGAATAATTAAGAAGTCTGGTAATACTAATGGTTTATAAGAATATGGACACATGAGAATTCTAGTGGAGGTATATAAATTGCTACCCTTTGTAAGGCCATTTGGCAATATCTGGTAAAGTTAAAGATATGCATTCCCTATAATCCAGCAAATCCACTTTCAATTGTCAACCCTAGAGGAACCTGGACATGGGCACAAGGAATCATGAAAAATATGTTGATCATACACCATTTTTAATCGAAAAATTATGTGCATAATGAAAATGTTTATCAATAGGAGTAAGTATATTCTATACTTAATTGTTGTGCATCTATAAATAAACTAGAACTACAGTTACATTAGAAAATCTCTAAATAATAGCATTGATTTTAAAAAGCATGATGTGAAAAATACCTGCTTTATAACATCACCTTGTAAAATTTTAAACCTCACAGAATAAAAATAAATATTGCAAAAATATATGCTGTTTTTTAATAAATACATATGCTGTGATGATATAAATACGGACTGTAAGAATTCAGTATAGGCCAGGAGCAGTGACTCATGCATGTCATCCCAGCACTTTGGGAGGCCAAGGCGGGTGGATCATCTGAGGTCAGGAATTTGAGGTCAGCCTAGCCAACATGGTGAAACCCTGTCTCCACTAAAGATACAAAAATTAGCCAGGCGTGGTGGCACACTCCTATAATCCCAGCTACTTGAGAGGCTGCCGCAGAAGAATGGCTTGAACCCAGGAGGCAGAGCTTGCGTAGAGCTGAGATCTCGCCATTGGAATCCAGCCTGGGCAATAAGAGGGAAATTCCATCTCAAAAAATAGTAATAATAATACAGTATATACTAAATTCAGGATAATATTTACTTGTTGAAAGATGAGAGAATGAAATGGGGCACCTTTAATCAAATATATAATGTTTTGATTATATTTTTAAAATCTAAAGGAAACATAACAAATGTTAACATTTATAAACTCTCGTTTGGTGCAGTACATGGATATCTTACGTATTGTTTCCGAATATTTTAGTAGGTGTGAAATATGTGATAAACAAAATAGAGACAAAGAAAGAAAAAAAAAAGGGTCAAAGAGAGGAGAGAAAAGTTGGAGAGGGGAGAGGGGAAGAGAAAGAATATAAGCATGGCGTTGGGGACTAACCACCTTCATGCTAATTGTGGCAGGCAGTGTGGTTTAGTAGAAGATGCTTGGCAGTGTGCTTAGGTAAATTTATTTAATTCTAGCTTCTTTCAACTTGGACAAGTTAACCATTTTAGGACTCTATTTATCCATCAATAAGATGGATAGATTAAAATTTAACTGAAAGTGTTCTGTGAAGAATAAGCAGAAGGAAATATGTAAAATGCCCAGTGTTGTGCCTGCTGGGTACTTACTGAGTCTGCCATGAATAGTAAAGCCCTCTCTCTCTTCCTTGAAGCAGTGAGAAACAATAAAATCTGTGCAGAAAATATACTACCTTAATTCACTGGCTGGAATGGAATTCTTCCTTCTCATGCAGCTTTTTTTCTTCATTTCAGTAAAAGTAATTTTGAAAAGATATTAAATGCCTTTGGCATAGAGGAAGATGCAGACTATGGAGAAAATTGTAGGGCTTTAGTTTCCACCAAAGTAGCCATTAAAAAGGTAGGTGAGGAAGTTCCCATGGCTCTGCATTTAAGCTCAAGTCACTTATTTAGGGGATCATGGTTCAAGCCCTTCACCCTTAGTTGTTAACAACCTTATATTGAAGTACTGAATGGAATACACAGTAGGTCAATTGCAGGCTCAATGACAAGAATTACAGCGCAAAGCTCCCTAATGAGATCTGTGCTTATTCCTTGTGGTTCAAGGAACACTGTGGTTAATAGTTTACAGCCTGCAGGGTCAATCCCCTTGCAGAAGCAGAGTTAACTTAGGGATTCCCTGGGCTGCATAAACAACACTGTGCGTAGTTGGAAGCTTGACCCTCCTTTCATCATGCCAGAAAATTCTTGGAAAGCAGCCATTGTCTGATATTTATGGTTCTATAAGCATTTGACTCTGAAAAGCCTCTTATTCTGGAAAACGGCTGCTGGTCAGTTGCTAATGCACAGTGGTAGAAGAAAAAGTCACCTTTAAGGAAGAGAATGAAGGGAAAAGCTCTTGGGAATAAGTGTCATGACTACCAATAGGGGTAAATGTACATGTGTGCTTAATGCTTACGTATGAAAACTCTATATGTGTATTTCCACACAGAGATGCTAAAATGGTCGAAGAAATGCTTTTAAAAAATAAAAATTACCAAAAAAAACCATTTCCCTTTTCTTTCTAGAAAAAAAGAAAAATTGTGGCATATGTTATTTAACAAAGCAGTGGAATAAATAACTAAATTTGTATAGGCTTCTGTCCTAGTATAAACTCACTTTCTTGAGCTCTATGGGCAGAAAGGAACCTTGAGGGGGTTTTTCATCTATTGATTTCTTCTCTGAACTAAAATGGTTCCTCAGAGCAACTAAAAAATTGTTTATCCTATTTGTTAAATGGGAAAAATATGTAATAAACATTTTTAGACATAATGTCTCCATGTCTGTTTTTAAATTCATTACCACCCTTTCTAAGGATTTTTAAACTAAGCATAATCACATATCTAATAAATGAATCGGGAGTAGTGGTTACATACATTCTCTAAATGTCCTGTCTCCAAGGTAACCTGTTTTTTTCCTGACAGGCTGGAGGGGCTAGAGTGAAGTGGGATGAGGGAGATAAGATGAAGTCGCATCCAAAGATGAGGTGGCCACTGGCTGATGAATCGATTCCGACAAGAATAAAACAATTCATAGAAATCAATGTCACCAGCCCGCAGATCCATCTCAGAATTGATGCCAAACACAAGATGTGAGTTGCAAACACTGCACTGTGTCTCTCAGTAACACTGGCACATGATAGCCAGATAAGAAACTACCTATTAAACCGGGAATCATATCATAAAAAGTCACCCCGAGACCTTCAGAATGTTAGCCTGATCTACAAAATCCAGGCAGGCAACAGGGAAATCAGAGGCATCTTGCTGGAATTTACTGTATCTTGCTAGGAGTTTCTGACGTGATTCAAGGAAGAGTTGGAATCTCATTTCTAGAAGCACTTGAAAATGTTATAATATCAAAAAAAAAAAAAAAAAACAAAGAAAATATCCAAGTTGACTGCACAGGAATGCTCTCACCTGGGAAGTGGCCCAGGCTCACACAGAGCTGACTGATTATCGCAGGCCCATTCAAGGTGGAAACCACCCCAAACCTGGGCCAGCTTTGTATATTCTGTACTTGTAGAGGTTAAAAATCACCAGGCAGAGGTGTCTGAATATCCAGAGCTCATAACAGAATAAAACTCAGTTCTCCACCCAATTTTAAAAGCAATTAATGAACTTATACTTGTTGGTCTTTCCCTGCCTCTGTTCCATCACAGTGTAACACCTCATTCCCACCTTTATTACCACCAGCAGTGTGAAAACACACAGCTCCCAAACTGAAGGAGCATAACATCTTGAAGACATCTGGCCTGCAGAGACAGAATGCTCATTAACACCCGTTAGTGGTTACTGAGAAGTCACTACATGTTGAGCACTAGGCTACATGTTGATACTTAAGAAGTATAACATCCTAATGAGTGAGTGCTAATATTATTATTCCTATTTTAAAGTTAAGGAAACTGAGGTTAAATAAACTAACTTATTCAAATATAGTGAATAAATGGTAGAGCTGGGAATCCAACTTTGGTAGTTGTATCTTGAAGTTCATGCTCTTCATACCATATCCTACTGCCCAAGATTAACTAAGACTTTGCCACTTGCTAGATGCAGTCATAGTCTCCCTGAATGTCAGTTTTCCATAAAACAGGATAACTATCCATTCTTTTCTCCAAAACAATTTTAGTAAGTCTCTTGAGGCACAGGTCTACTTACTGGAATACATTATTGAACAAAATAGCGAGAGGGAAAGGTAGAAAGATTTTTTTAAGTTAGAAAAAGAAAGATACAAAATAATTTTTGACAGTATAAAAAACAAACTATGAATAAAATAACTAATGGGATAGTATAACACAGTTGTGCATGACAAGTATCCATTTAAGTGGGGTGGTCAGAGAAGCTCTCACACGAAGGTGACATTTGACGTACTGAGGCCTTAAAAATACAAATGTCCCCTAAATGCGAAGCTCATTTCTAGCAGTGGGGACACCATGTGCAAAAGCCCAGTAAAAAAACCCAAGACAGGAAGATCACTTGAGCTCAGGAGTTTAAGATCAGCCTGGGCAACATAGGGAGACTCCATCTCCACAAAATAATTAGCCACACCTGTGGCCCAAGCTACTCGAGAAGCTGAGGTGGGCGGATCACTTGGCCAGGGAGGTTGAGGCTGCAGTGAGCTGTAATCATGCCAGTGCATTGAAGCCTGGGCAACAAGCGAGACTCTCTCTCTCTCTCTCTCTCTCTCTCTCTCTCTCTCTCTCTCTCAAATTTAGAATATATATCCTAATTTAGGATTCATATTCTTATAAATTTAGGATATATATCATAATTTAGGATTTATATTCTTATAATTTTAGGATTTATCAGTGCAAACAGGAAGACTAGATTCCTGTAAACAGTGATGAAAAGTCTCCAGTGTAGAAATCTAGCAATATAGACATTGAGTGATGATGAGGTGAAAAAATGCTTTGGGAAAGCTAACGTTTTAGAACAGTTGTTTTGATAGGTATGTGTCTTTGTTTGTTCTTGTCCCTCTCTCTGTCATTGGAGGACATATGAAAACTAAGGTGGTTAGTGGTGAGTGTGCATCTTATTCTGTGGAGGAGCCTGGAAGATGGTGTGGAGCTCCAATGTCAAAATCTTAACACTTTCATTAATTTATCCAACAAACTTTAATTAAGTGTGTTATCATTACTGACATCAATTGTCCTGGTATTTCTTGCTAATGGTATTCCACCTTTTTTTGTGACACCATATGCTCAGCCCCAAACAGTGTGCTCAGTTCCACAATTTCCCAGCCTCCTTTCCAAGTAAGGAAGATCATATACCCTGGTTTAAATAACAAGGAGTCTGGTACAGTTTGGATATGTGGCTGCCCAAATCTCATGTTGAATTGTAATCTCCAGTATTGGAGGTGGGAAGGAACTAGATTATGGGGGTGGTTTCTCACAAGTGGTCTATCACCATCCTCTTGGTGCTGTCCTCATCAGAGCGAGTGAGTTCTCGTGAGATCTGTCTGTTTAAAGCTGCGTGGCCCCCTCTGCCTCTCTTGCTCCTGCTGCCATATGATGCATATGTTCCCCTTGGCTTCCACTGTCATTGGAAGCCTCCTGAGCCTCCCAAGAAGAAGATGCCACTGTGCTTCCTGTATAACCTGGAGAATGGTGAGCCAACTAAACTTATATTCTTATAGATTATCCAGTCTCAGATAATTCTTCATAGCAATGTACGAATAGCTTAACACAGTGTCAATGGAAAAATCACTGAGAAAACATTGGCTTTCTTTTTTTTGTTTTTTTGTTTTATTCTGTTTTTGTTGTTGTTGTTGTTTTTTGTTTTGTTTTGTTTTTTGAGATGGAGTTTCCCTCTTGTTACCCAGGCTGGAGTGCAATGGCGCGATCTCGGCTCACCGCAACCTCCGCCTCCCGGGTTCAGGCAATTCTCCTGTCTCAGCCTCCTGAGTAGCTGGAATTACAGGTACGCGCCACCATGCCCAGCTAATTTTTTGTATTTTTAGTAGAGATGGGGTTTCACTATGTTGACCAAGATGGTCTTGATCTCTTGACCTCGTGATCCACCCGCCTCGGTCTCCCAAAGTGCTGGGATTGCAGGCTTGAGCCACCGCGCCCAGCCTGGCTTTCTGATATAAAAATGCCTTGCAGACCTTTAACTACGGGAGATGCAACTGACGAGGCCCACAGCTGCTGTGCTCTGAAATCCATTTGTGACTTTCCTATGAGTCTATTCTTACCTAGGTTACTCTCAGCCTATGAATGTGGCAGGGACACTGAGGCAGGCCCATTCCTGAGAGATGAGGGCTTTCTCTGACGGGTGACTCTGCTGAGGGTTCCATGACAGTCTTGTCAAACTGGATTACAGTCTAAGTTACATCCACTTGCTATAGTTTGAATGTTTGTTCCCTCTAAAACTCATCTTAAAGTTTAAGCCCCAATGTGATAATGTTGGTAAGCAGGGTCTGTTAATAAGTGTTTAGGTCATGAGGTTTAATGGTTTGATGACTTACTGGTTTAATGCCTTAACCAAAGGGCTTTCATAAGTGGGCTCTTCCCCTCTTCTGCTACATGAGGAACAATGTGTCTTCCATGCCAAAATGCAGCATTCACCAGTCCCTTACCAGACACCAAAATGGTGAGTGCCTTGATATCGGACTTCCAAGTTTCCAGAACTGTGAGCATGTCTGTTTATTATAAAAGGCATGTCTTTTTCTTATAAACTGTGAGCATGTCTGTTTATTATAAATTACACAGTCTCAAGTGTTTTGTGATAGCAGCACAAAACTAAGCCCCACTCAACCTTCGTCCCTTCTCTTTCTCTCAGAGCTAGATTTGCACTGTGGTCTGACAAGTCTCCCAGCCTCTCCTGGTCACTTAGTATTTTCCCTTAAAGGCATTTCATACTATAATTCTTACATGTTGGATACTATCTTGGCCTCTACTTATCAGAGAACCCAAACTATCACAAGAAATGTATTATTTATACAATGTGATTTTAAAATTCCCAAGATATATTAGATGGAAAAAAAACGAAGGCTTAGAAGAGTATGTAAAATGTGCTACCTGTTGTGTTAAAATGAAAGAAAAATAAGAATATGAATGTATGTTTGTTTTTATATGCAAATGTAATTTGGGTTTATTACATTTTTTTTTGTTTAGGGGTGAGTTACAACAGAAACTAGAAGGCAGGTAGAAGACAGGGAGATATATTTTCACTCTATATCTTTATGTAAATTTTTAATTTTAATGAAATGATATTACATACATAATTTTTTAATAAAAGATTCAGTGTTGTAAGAAACAAATACAGATTTTCTGGGTTCTGGTTGCTTTGGAACTTATGACACATATTCTCAATAAGGCAATTTAAGAGTTAGAAAAGGTTTTCTGTAAGTCATAACAAGACAGCAATTATTCAACTTGGTACATGCTAGCACCCTAAAGCAGTGGCACTCCTTATGAAGCTGTGAAAATTATTTAACACCCTTCTAACAAGATTCTACCACCATTCCCAGTACAACAGCCACATCCAGAGACTCCATTCAGAATCCAAAGCTAACATCTGAATTGATTCCTGCCTAAATTTCAGTTTAAACACAGGGCTATACATCCCCTGATTCTAATCTACAAATTCTAGAGATGACAGTTTGAGACAGCACCATGATGACCTATTGTAACTTCCACTCCAGAAAGAGGTTGTTTAATAAGGCAAAATGCTGTTTCCCATGCTGGGCACAATATTTGGAGCTATAAAATAAGCTTTCATCTACCCTAAGCCAGCTTGCAAAATTATTATACTCATAAGAATGGAGGCCAAACTATTAATGACACTTTGTTAATAGGTTTGATAAAGACTTTTTTAAGCCTTGAAAAATAGAATATATTTCAGAAGTAGACAGTTTAGAAAAAAAGATAATTCATTTCACACTAGGATTGAAAAAAAGTATTTGACCATGATTTGGGGAAAACATAACAGTACTGTCAAGCTTAAATATTTCAAACTTTTCAGAAATCTATCCATTATGTTTGGGAGAACACTGAGATAGTTTTAAGAGCATTAGTGTGGGAAATTGAGATCATACAGTTTCCCTGTATTTTTTCAGGCTTCCAAAAGTTATCTGCCATGTCTGTAAACACAAATTCTTATATAACAGAATGTATGTGTTCTGTAATGAAAATGTTACCCTCTAGAGCCCATTTCCCTATTAACTCTCATGAGAGCTTTAGAAGTATCTTAGGGATAGTGTTGGGAGTAAGAGCTAGTCTTCATTGAGCTCCCACCATGTTCTAGATCTGTGTTAGGGAATTTACAGGTATCATCTCTAAATTTCATGACAATCTTATGAACTAGGTATTATTTTTCCTTTTTTACAGTTGAAGTTCTGAAATCCATTAACACAGATGAGGCAAAGCAAAGCAAGGGCTCAGAACCAAAGTAGTCTGCCTGTGAAGCCCATGCCCTACACCCTCTGTGAATTGCCTCACAGCACAGACAAGGGGAGAGAATATTTCACTGTAGCCTTCACAGAGCCTATGACCTGCTAATCTTGATTTGTTACTTGTGTTTTATTCTCTTGGTAGAGAATTCACTCATCTGTCCTGAAGTCCAAATAATTGTATTGCCATCCGCTCCAAGTGTGGATGTGTGGCGGGCCTGGGAAGCCACAGAGGAGAACATTGTTCTTACCCTGCCATTCAGGTCATATTTTCCAGCCAGACTGGGACCAGTGAAGGTGAGTCTTGCTCGTTGAGGGAGACTACCTTGTAGGGAAGATACCTGGCCATGTGTTACTGTTCAAAGTTGGCTCTGTGGTACCTTGAGGGTAGGAAGTTAACCTGCAGTGAGTTTTTCTCTGCCAATACCAGGAGACATGCCATAACAAGGTTGTTCAGCACAGGTGGGCATCACCACAGTCCAGTTCTGGTTAAAGTCTACCAGGCCTTCCAAAGAAAACTGAGTTCATATGAAAGTAATAGGATTTCCATAGACTTAAAAACCTAAGAATAAGATAGCTTAGAATTCTGTGGTCAAGTCAGAGCACTTGGTACCACTTCATATTATTTATTTTAATGTTTTATTAAACTATACAACACATTGCTATGTAGCAATAAAAAAAAAAACAGTACCACAATACAGAAGGTTTGTTCAATATGAAAAGTAAAAAACATTATTAACAATTTTTTCTGTATCTTTCTTTGAAATATGTAATCATGTATAAAGGTATATCCACTTTTGCCCATGTGTGATTATACTATTCTCATTAGTCTGCATCTTGCTTTCCACGAACTGTATCTTTAAGATTTTGCTCTCTGTATACATAAGGATTGTATCAGGCAAGGTTGCCAGTTGTAAGCAACAGAAATCTGGCTTACTGAGGCAGAAAGGCATTTATGTAAAGTATCCAGGGAGCTTTGTGAATGAGATGGCCTGAGAACAAGACCTGGAGACCTCACAAGGGGAATACTCCCAAGCTTCATTCTTGAGATGCTCTGTTAAAGGCACCACTTCTGGGTGTGGCCACTGCTGCTGCTACTTCCTCAACTGAACATGACAGTTCCTGATCCCTGGGTGCTGCTGCCAGAAACACTGCCCTTGCTACCCCTGAAGAAGGAACAAGCTGCCACCTCTGTTAACACCCTCATGGGAATGGATTTTGTGCAACCCTTGATGCTTCACATCACAAGCTTCCAATTTAAAGTCTGTGGCAGTTAATTCTGAATGGAAAAGTCCAAGACCTATGCCCATGTCACAGTAAAGGAAAGCATTAACGGAGTTTCCAGAATTTTCTCCTTCTATAGTGAATGTGGGCCTGACAACTCAGCCCAGGAATCTTCAAA
The DNA here is from genome assembly GCF_049354715.1 of Callithrix jacchus. Taxonomy (NCBI): domain Eukaryota; kingdom Metazoa; phylum Chordata; class Mammalia; order Primates; family Cebidae; genus Callithrix; species Callithrix jacchus. Next base: position 60,693,919 of record NC_133509.1, read on the forward strand.
TATAGTCAATAGGTCTGATGTTGTGCTGCCAAATAAAAAAGGACAACCATCCAGTAAAGAGATACCAATTTTCTTTTAAATTGGTTCATGTCATATAGCTTTAATATAAAGTTGATCAGGCCCTAATTATGACTCTAAATAGTACTTCAATAGGCATCTTCGTAGACAATTTTGCAATTATCTCCACAAAATAAATTCATGGCAGTAACATTCCATAACCATCAAAGAGCATGTGTATTCTAAGTTGGACAGTTATTAATAATTATTACTTATATGACTCCTAAAATATTGTTCTAGGCTGGGCATGGTGGCTCATACCTGTAATCCCATCATTTTGGGAGGCCAAGGCAGGCAGACCTCCTGAGGTCAGGGGTTTGAGGCCAGCCTGGCCAACATGGAAAAACCATGTCTCTACTAAAAATACAAAAATTAGCTGGCATGGTGGCATGAGCCTGTAGTCCCAGCTACTTGGGAGGCTGAGGCAGAAGAATCACTTGAATCCAGGATCTGGAGGTTTCAGAGAGCCTAGATCATGCCACTGCACTCCAGCCTGGGTGACAGAGTGAGACTGCATCTCAAAAAGAATAAATAAATAAAAAGCAAAGTATTGTTCCAATGCACACTCTCATGGAGCAGCATGGAAGGGAACCTCATGCAGAATAACTTGGTCAATTAAGTGGGTTAATTTTTGCCAGTCTGATAGATATAAACTGGCAACTTGCTGCTCCAAATTCCATTTCTTGAATTATAGGGTAGGATTGAGTATCTATTGTTCATATACTTATTTTTTCTGTTAACCACTTTGCTATGTTTAATATAAGACACGATTGCCTATTCCTAAACAGCTGACTTATTATGATGCAGGACAGGCAACTCTCAAAACTGGGGCCTAGCCAATGAGGGTTCTTGGATTTACCCAGGAAAAAATTCAAGGGCAAGCTGGTGGTGTTAGGCAGCAAGTTTTTATTCAACCGTACTGCTCCTCCCAGAGCAGGGCTAACTCATAGACAGTGCGCCCAGAGTCAGCAACATATGGGTCCTTGGCAATAGCATTTATACTCTAGTAAACCGGCTTTCAATTACATGCAAATTAAGGAGCAGGTCAATGCAAGTTGAGGGTTGGATTATTTAGCACTTTCTTTGAAAGGGATGGTTACTTCTGGGTCATTTCTATGGAAAGGGGTGGTACCTTCTGGGCCGTTATCATGGAAAGGAGTGGTAACTTCTGGGTAGTCACCATGGCATTTGTAAACTGTCATGGCACTGGTGGGAATATCTTATGCTAATAAGCAATGAGGGCAGGTAGAGATAACCTTCATCACCACCTGCTGGTTCCTGCTGGTTTCTTCACTTTGTCTTGTGTGGACCAGATCCTGTTTTGATCAGCAGAGTTGTGACCAGAAAATATGCCCTGCTGGTCTCCTACCTCAATTAGATTTAATTTATATGCTGAAACCACATTTCATTATTGAGAAATTGCTAAGTTGCTACCTTTAAGTCCCACAAAAGGCCACAGACCTTTACTGGTGAAGGCCTTTCCCCCAGTTAGTTATTTTAAGTCAGTGTCACCAAGGACATACTGATTTAACATCAGGGACTACTTGTATATATTAAAGGCCAGGTTAGTGGAAAATAGTTGGGTAAAGAAGAAATATGATCCTTCTTTTGCTGAGTCTAACATTTAATACTATAATGACAGTAGCGCTGCCCAAAATGAAGGGCCTCTTTCATAAAATCATTTCATCAACCATCACAATTTTATTTCCTTCCAACCTTCTCCTGAAGAGATTCGGAAACACAAGGCCCAGCCATTCAATGGCAATATCTGTAATTTAGCATTTTTCATCATGTGCTTTGACATCAACAAAACATGTAAAGTTGGGCAAATGGAGAAAGATGACTTGGCTTGCTTAAAGTGGAATAGTATTTGCAGCACACATAAAAACATCCAGACAGAATAGGCACAGATCATAGATGGGTGTGCTTCAAGTGTGCCCCTCCCTGCTCTGGTCAGCAACATGAACATCACCTGACAATTAGAGTCCACTCTAGACCTATGGAATTCAAACCAACTCTGTAATCTCATAGACAATTTTTTGTTTTTGTTTTTGTTTTTTTGGATAAACATAGAAATTGACCTTCTGGTCTTTAAGCTCAAAACGTAGATTTGTTTATTTAAGTTCCTTCTTCAAGAAAGGTCTCTCAAGCCTCACAGAAAAAGTATCAAAGAACCGAAATTCTCCAGATAATGGCACCCAGACGATGAGATGCCAGACCCCTCATTCATCATGATTGTTTCCTTGCTACTGCCTAGTTCCTATTTCCTTACACATTCTACATTCCTTCCCTGCTATATAAACCCCTAGTTTTAGTTGGTTAGGGAGATGGATTTGAAACTGAGCTCCCATCGCTTCTGCTGCAGCACCCGATTAAAGCCTTTCTTTCTTGGCAATACTGGTCATCTCAGTCATTGGCTTTCTGTGCAGTGGGCAACGGGACCTAGAGGACCTAGACTGATCCCCTGATGTTTCTGCAACACAATCATAAACTTAGGAGTGGGGTATGGGTTCTGGCAATCTACTTCAAGGAGCCTTCCAGATCATTCTAATGCAGGTTACAGTTTGAGAACTAGGGGTGTAAAGAAATCTGTGGCAGTTCAGCTTCTATCCTTTATCTGGTGGTCCCTGTCAACATTTCTTCTCTCAAGAGAAGACATTAAAGGACAATTTGCTGCCCACAAAACAGTCATGGGTAATCACAGATCCCTTAGATAACCTGTCCTATTCAGGAATCATGGAAAACCGCTAAAGCAAATATCTGAAGCAAATTTTACTTTCAGCCAAGCTTTTTATATTTTTGCTGTGATTTTAACTCTGTCATATCTAATGTAAGAAAGGAGTATTGTGGCTTATATGCTTACACATAACATATACAACTCTGTCCATCACTAAAATCACCACCCACAGAGCATGGCCAAGGAAAGGGAAGGCTCTGCCTTCATTAAGTTTGCTCACTGTGTTGCCACTCTATTTCTGGACTTCCCCTTATCACAGTGTGACATCCATTTGCACACCACATTTTTCCAGTGACTGAAAAGTGATCACTGCAGCTTGGCATCCTGCACTGCAATACAATCATTTATTTCTCACAGCACTATATCCTGGACATTCCCATTGAGCACAAAGCCTTTGAAGTCCATGGTGCATGCAATTCAGCATTGATTGGATTGGAGTTCATCTAAATAAAGCCCAAGCCCGAGGAGGCATCAAAATTTCTCTTCCATAATTGGCAAGTGCTATTATGCTACTGGGCTATTAAAAATGACATTTACTTGACAATGTATTTTATTAACTTTTGTAATAATAAATTATTCTTTACTTTTGAAGATTTTTTTTGTCTTAAAATTTCCATCTGCTCTAACAACCTCTCAAACTCTGCCTCAGTTTGTATTTAACAGTATGCCCACTAAGAAAATAAGAAAATGTTTTTAAGAATTTCCTCAGGCTTTTTGACCTGAGGATTGCCTTGGTTTCCCCTGAGCTTTTCTACCTAATTTGTGTAAATTCTTTTTAAATTGGGGTTCATTTACTTAATGTTAGATATTTGCAATGACTTCCTAATGCTAATTTCAGAAGACAGGCGGTTCCAGGAGAGAGCTGCTTCTCCAAATGGACCTATGAGAAAGAGAGGGGACAGGAGGGAAATTTGGAAACATGGAGACCAAGAACGTGAATTTATCAGAGTCCTAATGTGGCAAGCACTGAAACAGTTACAATCACATCCCTTAGCTTTCCATTTCTTCCCCTTTATAGAACCTAAGATAGGATTAGAAACATTCTGCCTATGTCACTATTTTTAACTCCATGTTACAATATAAGTAAACCTGGCCTAAGAAACACCTGGGGTAATTCAATAATAAAGCAGGACACAGAAGATGCTAACAGTTGGCACCAGGGCATAAAAACACAGAGAATATAAAATGTAATAGCAATTGCAAAATGTAATACAATTGCATGAAAATGCAATTAAATCAGGTTGGATAAATAGCTTCCAGGATATAATAGCAAGAAGAGAGAGTTCATTTCAATGAAGTGAAAATGGCAAAAAACTGAATAAATAATTTAAAGCTGGAAATGAAAAAAGTTCCATGTGGAGTTTAGAAGACAATTGAGCTCATCTGACCTTGTGCAAGTCAGTTAACCTCTGGGGCCTCACTTTCCTTATTAGGAGAAGTAGAAGACAGGAGGGAGCATTAGACTACAAATCTCAAAAGTCTGTTCAAATTCTCTCCCTCTCCCCTCTGTGCCTCCCATCCCCCTCCCACACTACCTACTCCAGGCTTCCAAGTGAACAACATTAGTGGTTCTGGAACAAAAAATGCATATACACAAACTATAAATTTAGGTTTCATGCAAAGCAGGTTATTTGTCATTCTTTATAAAAACAAAAGGTAAGAATAAATGCCTGCAATGGTTGAATATCCCTGTTTTCATCTTTTTCTAGCTAGTTTCCCTCATCTGGGGTTACAAAAAAGGCATACCAATAAAACAGCCCAAGTGGATACCGGCATGCTGAGGTTCCAGGCTCAATCACTCTCCATTTTTCTTCCCATCTGCTGATTTTCTTTTGCCTGATCCTCCAGGGTAGAGAAGTTAGCTGGGTGCTAATCAGTAGGTAGGGAAAGGAGAAGCATGTGTTATTGCAAACTGGATGGGTCATGGATCATGGATCAATCAAGCAGGGAGTCTAGTGAGAGCTTTCAGAGAGTTAGATCATTTAACCATGAAAACATGCAGAAAAAAAGCAATGCATTCATGCAATATGTAGACAGCAGTCAATCACAGAGACCAAGGGGGAATGTTTTGTTTTTTATAGTTATTTACAAATTCCTGAGATACTGAGAAAAACCAAAGAGGTATTTTAAATATCCATGTTTGGCTTTGGGTTTCTTTGCCTGCAGTATAATATAAACAGTTAGTTAACTCCATGTTCTTTATGGTCAGCTGAGGGTACATATCCTACCCTTCTCCACTCCAAGTCATTTATCAGCAAACATGAATGTTAAAAAGGATCATTGGGCTGGGTGCAGTGGCTCATGCCTATAATTCCAACGTTTTGGGAGGCCAAGGCAGGTGGATCACTTGAGCTCAGAAGTTCAAGACCAGTCTGGTCAACATGGCGGAAGCCCTTCTCTACTAAAAATTAAAAATTAGCCAGCTGTGGTGGCACATGTCTGTAATCCCACCTACTCGGGTGGTTGAGGCATGAGAATCGCTTGAACCCAGGAGGTAGAGGTGGCAGTGAGTTGTCATACCACTGCACTCCAGCCTGGATGATAGAGAAACTCTGTCTCAAAAAAAAAAAAAAGCTTTGTAAATGAAAAGTTCTTGACCATGACCGATAGTTTTAATAATCAAATTTGTTACTGGAAATAATCTATGTGTTAGTTATGTGATAATTATAATGACTGTTTAACCTCATTAATAATTAATTTCTCCTTAGTAGGAGAAAAATAGAGGATGTACTGATGATTTAAATTTCTACAACACTATTAAAAAGAAATTAGATGTCGTATTCTGTAGTCAGACTACCTGGGATCCACCACTTCCCAGCTATATAACCTTAGGGAAGGTACCTCTCTGGGTATTAGTGTGTTCAAATGGAAACACTGAGATGGAAATGTCAATAGCAACAACTATCTCATAGCTTTACCCTGGATTAAATGAGCTACTATTGGTCAAGTGTTTGAAACAATACTTACTGCAGTGCAGTAAGTACTATGTGTGAGCAATTATTATGAGAAAGAGGTGTTAGGAGGAACAACTAATAGCAATAAAAATGGTCTTTATCTTAATTTCAAGGCACAAATAGCCTTGAATTATGTGAAAAAGTCAGAATTGCAGAGTGTCTGTGTCTATATCTAGTATTCCATTTTCCTAGACAAATGCTCCCCACTTCCAGTTAGATTATTTGAAAAGGATCCCTGTGAGTGCATGCTATGTACTGTAGTTGGTATTTTGTTTGTGGGAGCAAGACAGGAAGTTATTGTATAATTCCAACAGAGCGCACTTGGGCTTGGCTAATTATTTCAGGATAACATTTTTTTAAGTCAGATTATCAAAAATAATGAGTTAATCTTACAGGAATACATGGCAAAAGGTAGCTCAGGAAGCTGTCTAGCTTTAGAAAACCAGAGCTAATAAAGAGTAGAATTCTTATCCAGAATGGAACTGCAGTCTGCAAGTCCTCTGACTCCAATGTCTCTCTCTTTCTCCTTTTTCTAACTACCATTTGATAACCTTAAGTATTTCTTGTACTCAAACTCTTCGAAAAGGATCTAGCTGGTTCAGTTAGGTTTTGTTTTTATTTGTTTCCTTGTTTTTATAGGAATTAATGGATCCGCTGAGCAAAATTCCCCAAGCTAATGCCTTCATAAATTTTCATCTAGTCCATTCATGGGCTTCAACTGAGGAAGCAACCCTGGTCTAATCAATTTCGCTCAGTGTGTAAGTGTCTTGTAGAATAAAGGATGGTAAGCCAAACCCAATAAATGGCTTCTTGGTTGCATTGTTTAGAAACAATGAGTTTAAATCATGTTGTCCCATCAAATAAACATTTGGACTCAGAGCAAGTCAGTTAACCTATACAGGCTTTAATTTCCTCATATATGATGTCAGGAGAGTGTCCGGAATAACATCTGATATTCTTTGTAACTCAAATTTTATGATCCATTTATTCCCTTTAATTCTCTTTTACTAAATGGTTAATGGTTTTGAAAATAAACATTCTTTTGCTTGTATACTTTTAACAGTATTTCTATCTTCAAAGATTTATATTTCCTTTATATGTAAAAACAAATATTGTAGTATAAGCTTGTTCAGTGTACCCAATAAGCTAAAAACCGAGGTCATTCTCAAATCTTCCCAGGTAGATAGATATCCAATTGCGTCACTACTGTCATTGTCCAAATCTCATTAATATCTCCTTTTTGGTATTATCATACGGAAAGAGTAGACATTCCAGAAATGGAATCCCGTCTATTTTCCCATTAAGGATTTCCCTAAACATCTCTTTCATGTCAAGTTTTCCCAGGGCTCCATGAAAACAAAAGTGTTTCCTCTGCTCAAATAGAAGGATTTCCCCATAATGGTTGTTTGGATTACCATGACAAAAGGAATGAAAGACGGAGACTGAAGACTGAAGTTGACAGGAAAGAGTGCAAAAATCAATCAGAAATGTTTACCATAACAACTCTATAAAGGACTTGTAATATTTCATCTGTATAACTGCCAATGTGACTTTGGGTCATTGAAAATACATTAGTGAGAACAGGCTAGGTCATGCTAAGTTAACAAGCAACACTATGATCAACAACAAAGGTTGATTTCTTGTTCAAGCTATGTACCTATCATAGATCAACAAGGAGGCTTTGCATATCATTACCATTTAGACACCCAGCCTAACAGAGTAGCTCCCACTGCAAACATCACTGAGCAGTATGCCAAAGAGCAAAGCAAGATCTGGAGGTCTTGGACAATCAACTAAATGCTCAGTCCTAAGTTGACACACATCATTTCCCTTTACGATGCATTGTCCAGAACTAGTCATATGGCCTCTACATCCACAGGGGAGCCAAGAGTTGAAAAAAACTTAGTGTTTAGGAGGTAGAGAGCTGGCAATAATCAGAGAGCAATACCAAGGAGTATTCTAGAACATTACCTTAAAGATAATATTTACCTGCTGCTTTCCTGGAGATATCTAGAAAGTAGGGTCACTGGAAGTCCTTTCCTTATGCCTAGAAGACTTTCTTTATATTAAATAAATGAATGCTGAAGAGACCAAGGTCTTGGGCTCCATTCCTTTAAAAATAATTTGCATTTATCTTTATATTATCAGGGCCATGGATAGAAGCCCTCTTTAAAGAATCCAGAAAACCTGAATAAGACAGACTGAAGCCAGATGCTGACAGATTGGCTTCAACACGTATCACAAATAGAAGCATAACATAACACCAACAGTTGATCCACAACCACAAAAGTATTATCCAGTTTGCATTTCTTCATACAATGAACAGCACATTTGAATCACCTCACTTTTGGAATAAATCCATGCAAAATGCATTAGGAATACAAGATGTTACCTTAGTAGGCATCATTACTTTGATATTCCATACATATTATAAGCAAGCACGTACATTTTGAAAATGAAAAATAAGATATGAAACCATATTTTCTGAGCTATTCCAATTATAAGAAAATGCTGAAATATTGTTCACCTTCTCTGTTTAACCCATAATTCACAAGCACCCAAATATTTGCTGTTTCATTCAGGGTCGAAATAGTAGAAAGTGAAGGACACTCATTATACTGGTGTGGGCAGGTATATGCAACCCCACCTCTTAAGGCTGAGGAAGCTGAGGAGCCAAAGAAAGAGGCTGACAAATCCACTTTTCTGAGAAATAAAATATTTAATAAGGACTTATGAATAGAAAGCAATGTCTCAAGTGGCTGCGAGAGGGTGGATTTCAGCACCCAATCTCCAGAAAATATTCTGTATATAGTAAGCTTTTAGGGTGATGAATGACATGTGCTGCTGCTTATGTCTCAAACTGTTTGCTGAAACATGCCCACTAGGGAGGTTAAAGATAAACATTTTTATGAGGGGCTATCGATGTTAAAGGTATTGTTTCTTTATGAGGGGTTATCTGTGCTATAGGCATTATTTAAAGACGTTGCTGCAGAACACCTATGCAGGAGTCAAACGTCAGTCATCATGGTGATTTTGTTTCAAGATGGCATTACTTCTGCCATGCAGCACGCTCTTTTCCTATGCTCATGAAAGATATTCAATCAACATGATCAATATAGACATTCACACCAGGTATTTCAAATTTTGAAAATCCACATTGTGATCTCAATTTATCTGGATTAATTTTCTTCATTAATTGCAACTGCAGATCAATTGCTTTTTTTTTATTTTCATTTTGTATGGCCTTATGCAATGTGAGTCTATTTAAAGTGGAAATGTTTTCTTTGTAAGGAAATGGTCCAGGCTAGAAGGGAAGCACATTTGTAGCTGGTTTCAATGCCCTTTCTCTAGAATTCCTTAAACTTTATCTGGAAAATCCTCCTTTCCTTGAATTCTTGTGGGACACTTGGCATTCCAACTGGCTGCTGGGAGAGGTAGTTTCTGATAAGGAGTGTTGAGCTCTTTACACTCTCTTGTCATCTTCAGTCCAACACGGAGTTGGAGACAAAAACCAAAGGTCTCTTCCAAGGTTGAAAGCAACCTTGCTCTTTGCTCCAGAAAAGGATACCACTTCTGTTTTCCAATGATGTTCCCTATACAAACATCCTTGAAAATGTTGTTCAGAAAAAGGCAGTCTGTACCTCTGCTCACAAGTCATGCAGACATTTGAGAAAGTGATGAAGAATTATCTCTCAATACTATTTCATAGAAGGATTTAGATCTCAATATCCTTGGAGAAAGATGACATCAACATATCTGCATCAAGTTACTGTTGTCCAATTTTAAAAAAACATTTACATTTTATTATTTTTCTAAATCCTCTCTGTAATAGGAAAATCTAGATTATGCTACAATAGCAATCTCTAAAATCTCAGAAGTTTAATAAAAAACATTTTAGTTTTACTCACAACATTCTATACAAGGCTCTTCCATATTGCTGCTCAAATAGATAGAATTTTACCTTCTTATAGATGCACCATGTCCAGCCCTGTCTCCTCAATGGCCCTGGCATCAGAAGAGAGAGAGACTCATACATGGACTTTTCACTGCCTTATCCTGAAAAATGACATATGTCATATTTTATTAGCCAGTGCTGGTTACATGGTCAGATCTAATGTAAAGGTGCTTGGAATGTAGAAAGGCTAATGGAGTACTGGGTGAGCATTCCTTTCTCAGCCACACTTCATTTGGACTTCCAAACAGTCTTCTGTTTTTTGTTTTTAGGAACAATGGTAATCCACTTCTTGACTGAGATTACTAGATCTGCTTTGTCTACATTCACAGGAATCTTTCTGATAAATTCACTCAGTCCTCTAGAACATTAAATCAGAAAACTATCCCCATGCCTTTATAACATTAGAAGGCTTTGTTTGTCATTCTTTGTACAGGCAAAACATACTTTCCACCAATGTGAAAGAAAGGTGTTGCTCACTCAAAATCTAAGATTCTTACTGGTTTAATCAACTATGGCTGTTATTGGGCTTCAGAAATAGACTACAAAAGAAAAACAAATCCCAGGTCTCTGGGAATCCTTAGAGTGATGGAGGGAGAGGATACAGGTAAGCCAAAAACTGTAAAACAACAGTGTACGATATTTGCTGTGATTTAGGTATGCGTGGGGTATTTGGAAATTTCAGAGGAAGAGGGATTCAATCTAGACCAGGGGTTTCTGAGAAAACCTTCTGATTTTTTAGGAAATACCTGAACTGACATGTGAAGGACACATCATAGTTAAACTTACTTTTTTTTTTTAAGTAAAGGTTGCTGGAAAATTATTCTAGAAATAGATAATAATTTAGCCAAGGACAGAAACATGAAAAAGCATGGCTCTGTTTTTAAAACATTAAAACAATGTGAACTATTAAAGGATTTTAAGTGCAATGAGATTTTTGTACAAAGATCATTTTGACAGTAAATTAAGGGATTGGAAGGAAGTGAGACTGAGTCTGTAGAGATGTCAGGAGGCTTTCACAATATCCCAGACAATAGTGCAAGTACAGCTAGAGAGGAGGAATTTGATGTAAATGATGGTAAGTAAATAGAATATCAGAGTGTGATAATTAAGTGGACATTGGGTCTGAGCACAAGAGAAGGCTCAAGTGTAACTTCAAAACTTCAGAGTTATCAAGGAAAAATATAAATTTTGGATGAAAATAAAGTTTACTCATTGATTGGCAGCTGTGGAACTTAATGGTATACATTCTGATCTGGAGCTCAGCAGAAGCCATGGATGCAGACAGAGGAAACCATCCTGGGAAAGGCAGATGAGAGGAGGGGAAAGGGGTCAGGTCAGCAACATGACAACATCCTGATGAGAACCACAACATAGTTGTGCCTCTGTCAACAGCAAGATTTGTGTCCACCTGTGAGTTGAACAATGTGAGCTTTAAAAAAAAAATCACCAGAACAATTTCAAAATGCTTTGCCTCACCAACTTTCACCGTCAAAGCACATTCAGCATGAATTCAGTAATAAAGAAAATCACAGATTTAAAATAAGTGACAAATTGAAAGCATGTGTTAGTCAGCAGCAAACACTAAATAGGTTTTATACTTCTAAATCTCTTGTCTTCACTGGAGCACTGCTGGAATAATCATGATAAACCTCACAAAACTCCCAGGAGGTAGGAAATGAACGTGGCAGTACTCAGTGGCATCCTTGTAAATAAGAACAGATGCTCATCCATCCACAAAACCATTTTGTGCCAGACTGCCTTAGGTCATGGGGTGGATGAACAAAGGAAATCCCAGTCTTCTACCTGTCCCAGCTCAATGAGATTGGCATTAGATGTAACTGCTGTTGAACCAACTGGAGTCAGGAAATCTTTCACATAGGACAACACTTTGGGATATTAGAATCTTGCCAGGGAGCTCAAAGCACATCTGAGTCATTGATTCAATAACTCCCAGGCACTCCTTGTGGAATAGAAAATGGCTTTGCATACAATTTTAAAAGAGCTGAAGCCTTAAAGTCAGCAAATTAGTGGCCAATCCCAAATCCCAGTAAAGTCCGTTTTTTTACTAAAACCAAACACTTGGCAATATCACCTAAGTAGATAGGTCTTGGAGAATGCATCCTTTAGAAATTCCCTCAGAGAGCACAGTGATATCCCCAGTTGCTTGGTACAGAGCCATTTTGACTCACCACCTAAAAGCTGTAGGGAGGAGAGGTGGCCGAGTCTCCACAGTACTCTTCTTTCTTGTCATTCTCTCAAGAACTGCTGCTACTCCTTTCAGCCTGGTTTCAAGCCAGAGATCCTGCTGCTTTTATTGGAGGCAGAAAATGAGTAAGAAAGAGTGATAATTCCCTTCAACAAGTACCCTGGGACATTCACTTGTTGCTTTGGCATGGTACCTCATGACATTTTCAGCTTCCACTTCACCAAAACAGGAATTATGATTACACTGTCCTGCCTCCTAGGCAGAGTATGGGCTTCTTTAAAGACTAATATAAAGGTATTTGGGCTCAATGGCTTCAAATAGTTTACCAGTTCCAATAGAACAAAACATTCTCAAAAATGCGTCTTTCAAAAAAAAAAAATCACTTCTCCTTTAAAAACAGGAGGGTGGATATCAAAGCAATCATTATCTGTTTCTACTCAGCGCTGAATTGTTCTTCTGAGAATCTCTTCCATTGTGCTTTTAAATATTGTATTATGTGACATCAAATCCTGTTTTAATGCAATATATTGATTCTTTTATAGGCTAGAGTATTATCGTCTTAAACAGATTCAAAGTAAATGATTAAACATAGCTTATGCCATTGCAGTCGCCAGCAATTTAACATCCTCTTCTGATTGGCATGTTTAGGGGCTGGCTGCTCAAGTGGTGAAGGATAGAACATCTTACACTGGTGACTGTGAAATGAAAATCAAAGACAACATAAAGCCTCTCATTGCCCCCTTTTCATAAAATAACTAACACATATTAATTATAAAAATACAGTAAGTTTAGTTTCTTGAGGATAGGAGGGGTATTTCTCTATTATTGGTATAGCTAGAAAAGCAACAAGGAGAAAGTAAAACACCTTTTGCTTTATTCATTGAATTTTTGTACAATTGCTAGAGCTAAGCTGGTGTTTGGCAACGTGCAACATGTTTACACTTGGTCGAAGCATACCTTTTCTGTTGTTTTAGAAAGCACAGCTCTGTGGGAAAGCATTCTGGTAAGAATTGAGCTTCCTTACCAATGTCATCAACATGTAAAATGGAGCCAGTGTTTGTATCATAGGAAAATGTTAAATGGAGAAGATCTGTGAGGGAAGAAATCAGAGTGCTGCTCACTTTCTCATATAGAAAGTATGACCTAAACCAGCCCTTATATGAATGGCACTGTCACGTGTCCTAGAGAGGATACAAAATCCAAAACGAGCTCCCTATAATAGTGGGATGATTGGAGACTACTTACCCAAGATTGATCCTTGGGAAAAAGCTGTGCAGTGGGGCTGGGTTTGAGCTTTCTTTATGCTGGTAACTCCTGGGACATGAATGTCTCTCGGATTTCCAAGGAGGTGCTATGGTGGAGGAAGGAGCCTACAGGTTTTAAACACTGAAAGCCAGACAACATCACTACATAGAAGGCAAACAACATGTCGAAAAAAGACTTTTTACACATGGCAGAAAGATGCATCTTTTTGATCCTTTCAGAATTACCCTAAAGTGGGTATCCTAGGAGGGGCTTCTAGGATTAATAGAAGGGTACACTGTGTCCCTTCTATTAATGATTCTTGACATATCCTCTGACTTGTTTTCTCAGTTTACATTTGGAAACATAAGGTTTTGATTAGTTGTGACTTGGCCAAAGTCACTCAGTTTATTCTTTGTAGTGCTAAGGCCAAACTCCAAGCTGACCTTCCAGTGAGCTTCCCATTTCACTGGCATTTCCACTTCAGCCCTTTACTCTTTGGCTGAAGGCCAATCTCTTTTTATCAAAATATGCAGCCCATGTTAGCTATCTCAAAACAAACATGATCGCAAAGTCAACCTGAATGGTGAAGTGAAACAGATAAGAAATAGTTCCCAAAGGGTCATTTCTGAATTAGCAGGAGATTTAAGAAGTGGGAGAATGGAAGGAAGTGGCCAACCATCTCTGTGAAAGGAGATATGCCCTTCCATGGACAGAGTGAGGTGGGATGGGACAGTTGTCCATCCTTGAGAGTGGACTACCCACTAGGTGGTCAGACTTGGGGTTTGTGACAGAGAGAGGAGAATTGCCAGGAAGTAGCTGATGTGTGTCCATCCAGCACAGTTGATTTTCTGATGAAATGAGGCTTTCCTACTATAAGATGTGTGTGTTTTTGTTCAGTGGGCATTTGGAATGAGAGCTCTAAAACAGAAAGAGTAGGTGATATGTTGGAATAAGCATTCTGGAGAAGCATGGCTAGGTTTAGACAAGGACTATCTTCTTTAAAAAATAGATCGTATTACTATTCAGGGACAGTGAGGTCAACAGATTAGAAGACTAATGCCATTGAAAAGATTATTACTTAAAGTTCCTGTGGGGGTGGGGCACTCATGCTACCCAGGGTCACACTGGGAAGCATCAGAGTCAGTCAGGAAGCAAAAGAAATGAGGGCTAAGAATGGGGACAAGCCTCAACTGTGATTTCCCTAGGAAGGAATGGGCCGAGCAGGGTAAGCTGGTTTAGGATTGCATAGTCCGAATGAATAATTTATATGGGCTCTGGAGTACAGGGGCTTCTCCAGTTTTCTTGTTTACTCTGGGATAATTAGAGAAGGGGAATAGTGGCCAAGAGTATAAAAGCCTGGCAGAGTAGGCAGTGGGCTACTGGATTCTAGATTGGTTAGTTGGCATTTGAAAGGCCACTAAGAGTTAAGTATTTTACTAACTCTAAAAATTATCTTGCCCTAGAAGGGTCAGTCTCTCCAGGGTCAGCAAGGTGTCAGAAGTCAAAGTCTCAGAAACATAGACAATAAAAGTGTGATTAATACCCTATCCAAGGGTGATGTCCCCAAATTAGAGAAGAAAAGACATTCCTGGTATCATACTGATAAGTGGTATCCCTGTGAAAAGAAAGTGCTTAATCTAATTAGACATGTTTTGAGGGGTGTTAGTATCTAGGAGAGTGAGATCAATTCTTGGAGTGGTTACCCTAGGCAGAGTTGGAGTAATCATCTGCAGGAGAATGTCCCACAAAGAAGTGGCATGGATACTCTGCTAGGGGCCCTAAGTGCAGAGGGAAATTGACCCAAAACAGGAAACGATAAATGGCATGACAGATGAAATCATAGCCCTTTAAAATGGAAAGTGACCACCTCCTGCAAAAAATATCCTTGAATCTGTGGCTTGAAACAACTGGAGCACCATTCCTTCTTTTGGTGGGGGAGTCAGGTGTTACAGCCAGGGAAAGAGTGGTTTCAATTGGTTGGGAAAGGCAGCATCTACACAGAGCAATACAGCAGGCCTGCTTATATCTCAGCTTGTACTGTTGGGTTTACAGCAATATTTTCTGTATCTTAGTCAAGGAATTTTACTTGTCCAGTGTTGAACTGTTAGAGGAAATTTGATTTGTCTATTTATTTTTCACAAAATTTTAAAACATGCTGCAGAGAGGGGCTATTCAGTCTCTCAATCCCACCTCTCTCAAAACATTTCCCAAATAGCACACTCCCTGGGAGGGTTTATGACAACAGAATTTCTCCAGATTTAAATCTAGACCTGAACACTTGAAACCAGGCATGGGGTATTGGAAAAGTGGCTTTCAACCACCTTGTGAATGAGAAGTGGCAGTCAGGGAAATGCAACCATGAATCTACTCCCAAATCATGAAAGCTGTTGACTTCTTCATTTATTATTTTAGTAGCTTAGGGGAAAATAAAAACTGCAAGGTGATTTGCAGTCAAATTTCTACTGCACAACTGGAAGTTACAATGGTGTAAGGTGGGGGGAATTTTCAACTCTGATATTCTGGTAGAGCTGAGTGAAGGGAGAGTCAGGCTGAAAGACTGAGGATGCGGGGATGCAGGGTGGACTTCAGTCCTGATCCATTCAACTCAATTTTCATAGCTGAACAACCCACTCTCCCACTAGAAAAGTCCTCTTCTGAACTGGGCTATAGCTACATTATACAGATAATGCAGCCACTGGATACTAAAAGCCACTAGGTGGCATTTGTGATTTATTACTTTGGAAGCTGAGATTTTTAAAAATATCTCTGCTGATCCTTTGCTTAGACTGAACAAGACATTTAACATTCCTAAGCATTTCATTCAAGTTGATTCTCTTTATCAAGCTCAAATGGGATTGGGGAGGCACAGTGACTGGCTTGAGAAGTTGAATTTCAGATCATCTACATTCTTCTGCAGGTCCTCTGTGACCCCACACCATCAGCTTACATAAGTAATTACTTGTCTACAATTAAGCTGTAAATAATGCAATCACTCCATTCTTGTCCCGTCACTCCAGTCCCAACCACAACAAATAGTGCTAATCACATACTTATTCAAGTGTGTAATTATTCACAGTTAAACTTCTGTCACTTTCACCCTGTTTGGAAACAGCAGAACACAACCTGTAATTAGCAAATGTGGCTCCAGGCACTTTTGCTTGGGAGTACGCCAGGGATTCAGCACCTAGGCACTCCTTTGATCTGGAAGCTGGCAAGGCGCCTCACCCTGAGGCCAGAGTGCTATCAGCACTCTGCAAGTCACCGAGATCAATGAATATGTCAAAGGCATCTATCCCAAATCACATATTACTTCCCTCTCTCACTGTGGTGTCTGCCTTTAGTATATATTTCATAGAATTTCCTTTTCTTTTTGAACCCTTTGACTTCAGCTTAAAGGGTTACCAAAAAGGTCTCCAAGCCCCTGTGTTTTCAACTCGGGTTAAAAATGAAAGTCCCAGAAGTCCTGATTGATGGTCCTTGTTCTTTCTTAACTCTGCAGTTTTCTTGAACACAGCACAATGGAGGAGGAATGGCCTTTGCTACCTCACCTGGACCACAAGGAAAAAGGAAACCAAAGACTTTAGTCCAACCCAGTGTGAACCACTTCCCCTCAATCCCCAGCTAAACCACCCTGCATGAGTACTCTAGTTGCAAAGGAAACCAGGTAAACTTCTGATGTTTTGGAGTAAATCTGTTGTATTTCATTAGAGGAACAACTCGGCAGCACTGATCCTTCCCAGGGAGAGGAAACACTGTCCTCCTAGGTGGAAAGCAGGATTCAGTAGCCAGCTTCTTTCCACACAAAGAGGCCATAGGCCTTGAGCTATGAGGTAGTTCTTTTCATAAAAATATATTGGGGCCACTGAAAAGAATAGTGAGGCATAAAGGCATAGTATGTACAACCATGAATTAGATTTTTATTTGCATGTCATGTTGAGTTATAATTTGCTTGTTTGAGGAAAGGTTATTCTACCTTCATTAAGACCTCCAATGGCAATTTCATTAGATAATGAAAACAAGTTCGAATATCTAGCTAGTTTAACGTCTTCCTTTTTCCATATATCCAGTAGAGACAGAGCTTTTTCACTTCAACCAAATGGGAATATGCCTCACAGTAGAAGGGTAAACAGAACTGTAGTCCAGTTTTTTGTATCTAAACATTAATTAGCTTTTGATTCTAACCATAACAAAACAAGTTTTTAAAATAATATTTAGAGGTCTCAAAGAGAAGAACAGCTATGCAAGCTTCTCCATTAGAGAAGATCGTCCTCAGAATAGAGAGCTTCCCAGGGTAGAAGGTGAAGTGTGAGCAATATAGGGATGCTGTCTGGCCAACTAACTTAACCAAATGAGCCAAATTAGCCCTGGCAAACAGCGCAGTGACAGATGTGTGAACCAGATTGCCAAGATGTTTTTATTTCATAATTTTGTTAAGATGAAATACTATGACTGCTTCTATGTGAGCAAAGTGGAACAGTGCTGAGTAGTATCTGGTAATTTTGATTAATACGGACTGACAAGCAATCTGGAGGATTAGTTAAAAAACAAACCAAAACAGACTTCTCTTTTCTCCAACAGCAGTGATCTTTAACACAGCTTCACTGATAGTAATATTGATGATTTTTAATTTTTTCATTTTTTAACTTGTATGTACTTACCATGTACAATATGATATTCTGATTTTTAAAGCTTCACTTAATTTAGCCCTTTTGAACAAGGAGGACTGTATTTTTTAAATCTAATTTTTGAAAAATCTTAATATGTAGTCCACTAACCTAATAAATTGGCAAAAAACCACTTGCACTGCTGGCTTAGAAAATGGGTGAAAAGATGCTCACCTGCACTTCCCTGTCTGCCTTCCCAGAGACTGAAAAACTTTCAAAAAAACTCATTTTCCTCTGACATCAGGGCACAATATGACATTTAGTCAGAAACTGCATGTAGATTTATATCTATATATAATCTACATTTATATCTATATCTGTCTACCTGTATTTTGGAGAACTAGAACCCAAAAAGTCATATTCAGCCCCAAATATAACACAGTGTAAATCAATCCACTTCCTGTCATGCCCACTCTCACCACCTTGGCCAGGGCTAAGGTTTTTATTTTTCAACTGGTCTCTCTAACTCTCCTCATTGATTGGACACTCACATTTCATTTGTTGTTGTTGTTGTTTTTGAGACAGAGTTTTGTTCTTGTTGCCCAAGCTGGAGTGCAGTGAGTGGCATGATCTCAGCTCACTGCTACCTCTGCCTTCTGGATTCAAGCGATTCTCCTGCTTCAGACTCCAGAGTAGCTGGGATTACAGGCATGCACCACCACCCCCAGCTAGTTTTTTGTATTTTTAGAAGACGCGGGATTTCACCACATTGGCCAGACTAGTCTCAAACTCCTGACCTCAGGTGATCCACCTGCTTCAGCCTCCCAAAGTGCTGGGATTCCAGGCGTGAGCCACTGCGCCCGGCCTCACATACCTTTTAGCACATTCTCCTCACAGTAGGGACACTGATTTTAAAATATAAATCTGATCATGCCACACTCTGGTTTACACATCTCCAGTGCCTTCCATTGCACTTAGAATACACCTTGCCATGACTTACAGGGCCCATCTGATCCTGTACCTGCTAGTTTGATTCCGTATCTTCATTTTTTAATCCACTCTCGGGCCAGCCTCACGGGTGTTTCAGTTGCTGAGGTATGCCCAGAATTGTACACACCTTGTGCCTTCACCTTGGGTTGCTCTTCTCTGAGCTCTACCAACAGCCTCAGCTTACATGTCTGGCCCCGTGTGACTGCCCTATGTAAAACAGGGGTCCCTTCCACACCTTCAGTCCAGACCTGTGACTGATTCTTCTATGACACAAATCACCATTGGTAGCCAGTCTACTTGCTTATTATATATTGGTACCTACTAGAAGGTAAGCTCCTTCAGGCAGAGTAATGATCTTATTCACTACTGGATCTCCAGTGCCCATTCCAATACCCACTGTATAGCATATGTCCCCAAAATTATTTGTTAAATGAATACATGGAATATAATCAATCAAAAGACTAAAGAATGCAGTGTGGAAACTGCCTTGTGAGAGTTCTTTCAGTAATTGCAAGTGAAAAAAGCCAAGAAGTAACAGTTTTTTCCCTACATTTTATTTTGAAAAACTGCAAACATACCCATGAAAGAGTTTTATATGAACACCCTCCAGATCCAGCCATTAGCATTTTATTATGCTTACTATGTCACATATCTGTTTATCCATCCCTGTCTGTATTTTAATATGCCTGATTTGGGGTGCCTTTCAAAGTAAATTGCAGGCAGTGTGCATATTATTAACTAGAATTCAGTATTTCTTAATTTTTTTTGGTTTATAGTTTATATATAATGAAATGCATAAATTTGTGGATAAAGAAAATTTTCACTGAATGCACACAGGTTTGTAATCCAAATTTCTATCTAGATAAGAACAGTATCTATGTCCTTTAATAGTTCAACTCCAACAGTTATAATTTTTTCTACCAGAAATTAGGTTTACTTGCTTAGAATTTCATATGAATGGAATCATGCAGTATATATTCCTTTGTTTATGGCTTCTTTCACATAAATGTAATGTTTCTGAGATTCATTTATGTTTTTGCATATATTAGCTATTAATTACTTTTTACTGCTGAGTAGTATTTCACTGTGTGAATATAATATAGCTTATTTATTCTTCTTTTGATAGATATCTAGTTCATTCCCACTTTTGAGCTATTATGAATAAAGCTTCCATGATCACTCATACAAAAGTATTTTTTTTTTTGCAAATGAAAACATAGTTTTCATTTCTCTTTCATGAATACCTAAGAATGGAATTATGAGTTATAGGTAATATTGAGTTATAAGGTATATGCTTAGTTTTATAAGTAACTTCCAAAATATTTTCCAAAGTGATTGCACAATTTTATTTTCCCATCAACAATGTATGAGTTTCTTTACAATCTTGCTGACACTTAATGTTTTCAGTCTTTTTAATTTTAGCCATATTCATGATGTTAAAGTGGTATCTCATTGTGGCTTTAATTTGCATGTCCCTGATGACTAACAATATAAAGTACTTTTTAATGTGCTTATTGGTCACTTGTATATTTTATTTTGTGAAATGTTTGTTCAAATATTTTCTTCATTTTCTATTGAGTTGTTGGTGTTTTTATTATTGAGTTGTGCAATTTCTCTTCTCCTCTGTTGTCCAGGCTGGAGTGCAGTGGCAAACATAGTTCATGGTAACCTCAAACTCCTGGTCTCCAGCCATCTTCTAGCTTCAGCCATCCTCCAGCTTCAGTCTCCCAAGTAGCTGGGACTACAGATCCACCACCACATTCAGTTAATTTTTAAATTTTCTGTAGAGAGAGGGTCTCACTGTGTTGCCCAGGCTTATCTCAAACTCCTGGCCTCAAGCAATCCTCCCACCTTGGTCTCCCAAAGTGCTGGGATTACAGGTGAGAAGCACCACACTGTGCCTGATTTCTTTATATACCCTGCATATCCGGTATGGAGTCCTCTGTCAGATTTGTTTTGCGAATATGCTTCCCTAGTCTGTGGCTTACCTTTCATTTTCCTAAGTGAGCTTTTTGATAAACTGAAGTTTTTAATTTTTTTGTAGTCAATTTAATCAACTTTTTGTGGTGATTCCTTTCTGTGACCTAAGAAACCTTCCCATATCCCCAATTCATGAAGATAGTCTTCTATGTTTTTCTCTAAAAGATCATACCTTTAGATAGGCTCCATCGTGAGTTAATTTTTGTATATGGTGTAAGGTAGGCATGGAGGTTTTTGTTTATTTGTTTTGTTTTATATGGATATCTAACGGTTCCTGCAACATTTGTTAAAAAGACTTTTCTTTCCCAAATGCCTTACTGTGGCATCTTCATCAAAAATCAAATGACTAAGTGTGGTTTGATTTCTAGGCTCTCAGTTGCGTTCCTTTGATTTATATGTTGATCCTTATGTCAGTACTATTCTTGATTAATGTAGCTTTATAGTAAATCTTAAAATCAGACAATTTAAGTCCTTTGACTTTGCTCTTCTTTTTTCAAGACCGCTTTGATTATTCCAGGTGGTTTGCATTTCCATATCAATTCTGGAGTCAGCTTGTCAATTTCTACAAAAATTCTGCAGGGATTTTGATTGGGATTACATTAAATTGGGGATAGCACTGCTTAGATGCAATTTTTCATGTTCTGAAAGGCATCCCCTAACCAGTCCTCTCTTGCCCATTGAAGGGTCCCATTAGAATTCTCTTAAAGGGTGATTTGAATTTAAATGTATAATTGGGTTTCTCCTACTATAAACAATAACCAGCATTTTAAAATGTACTTAAAGGGTTTACATTCATAATATTATTTAATCCACACTCAAAACCAAACCCTATGAGTGAGAATTTATTTCTTACAAATTACACAAGCTGCCTGATGCCACCGGAATTTAAATAATTTGCCCAAGGTCAGACAGCTAGGAGGGAGAATTTGAATTCAGATGCCTCTTACCCTGAAGATTAAATGTCCCAGGAAACTGTGTTTGATTATTATCCTTTATTGTCCATTATTATGTGAGTGCAGGGGTGTTTGTATCAGCTAGGATCCGTATACTAAAGGACAAGAAAATGAAACAAGGTCGTTTTGTGATGTTGAAAGAAGCAAAGACCTTCACAGAGGGAGCCTGTGTGGATTTGTCTTTGGATACCCATGGCCAGAGGACACCATCGAAGACCAGAAACTGCAGTGATAGGGACACTGAAGGCAAAAAGCATGTCTCACAATTTAACCTGGGGAGCCCCTAAATGGAGGATGACCATCTAAAAACAGCCTGTTCTAATGCCTTTGGCTGCCTGAGAATATTTATATCTTGAGAAACTCACATGTGATACACTTGGCAATAGCTTCAGGGCACTGATTCCTCCTCCTCCCCTCAGATGAGCTCAGGGCAGCAAAGAGAACATAGAGATTCACAAATGAGCTTTCTTTATAGGGCACTGTCTGCTTTGAAATTCTTCATTAAATCTTTTTCACAAATAAATTGCCCAATGTCCATGGGGAATATTTCCATCTTTTAATCATATGCAGTTTGAATTGACTCTAGAGTTGCAGTGTACGTGGTAGGGCTGGCGTGGAGGGCCTGGACAGGGGCGGGGGAGGGGGCAGAGCTTCAGAAGCCCAGCCCTTGCAATCTCTTTTGAATGTAAGTAACAAAAGGAGGCCCCAAAGAGAGCAATTGGAGTGAGCCTATATTTTGTAATGTGTTTAGCACCCGTTATGCCTGGATTTTTAAAACCGTGAAAGTTAATTATGAACCTTACCTATTGGTTTAATATTGATTATAGAAGTGAAATCTTGGGGTTCAACTTTCCTCACACAGGCTGGTGAGCCATTCTAGATTAATAGTTTAAATAAAATGTCAAGTATCTGATTGCCATGGAAACATTAATACAAAGTGGACCCAGTAGCACTTTGTGCTGTAGAATTACAATGATATGAATTACCTCGGTCTCCAGACACCTTCCAAAACGGCCAGGGCTGCATCCCTGAAATATGGGTCATTCAAGCACAAAGGAAGAAATGGTGTGGACTGCTCCTACTCAGTCATGTCCCCATGCACACAGCTATGAGTTGGGCAAATGCCAGTTTCTTTTAAAAGACAGGCACAGGTAATGCAGGCAGATGTATTGTGATGTGGTTCTCCCTTCTCATGGAAAATCCAGTGAGAATGGAGTACCAGCTGTAGTGGTCTTCAGTCCTGCGGGAGGGGAGAGTGTGTCAAGAGGAGTGTCAGTCACCCAGGGGTTAGAGCTCAGGAAGGCGCAGCATGCACTTTGGGGTGTGCTCCAGGACCTCTCCATGAAACACATGTTACAACCGCTTCCCCCAGCCTGATTAGCAGAGCACTGCTGATTATGTTATGCAAATGATAGGAGTTGGATTTCACATCTCCCCCAGCCAGGCTTTGCACAGCTTTGCATTTATTATCCCCCTTTAAAAATACAGAGTCCTCAGAGAAGGGGAATGGCTCATTTTTATTTGATCGCCAGCAGAGTTGGCACAGACCTGTCAAGCAATCATCCTGGGCTGTGATCTGCAAAGCTGCCCTTTGTTGTTCAATTCCCCCCAACCCCCAGATTGTTTACAAGACACACGGAGACATCTGCATGCCTCAAAACAAGTTATTTCCTGATTCTGCACAACTTGTCAGCCTGGGTGATGAAAATGTTACAGCATTTGCTGACAAGCCATCAGATAAACCTGGAGTTACGTCCCCGGCACCTTGTCCTCATTCACAGCTCAGGATGGTAAACATTAGCAGGTCCCAGTTCTAGATGATGTGCAATCAGCCATCTGCCCCTTAGCACTTCTGATAGTGCTTTCTACTCATTGGTGTTTGTCCATCACCAGAAAAACAGTGACTAGATTTCTCTGTTTGGAAATAGAAGGATTACACTTGTGTTTGCTGCATTCCCAATAAGACATAGCAATCAAAATCGGGTCTCTTGATTTTAGATAAAAGTCTTTAGTGTCTGCAATTTAAACATTTCTATGCCCCATGTCATAGTGAGATGTTTCCTTCCATTCCTACTGTACCTGTGAAAGCCAAGAAAACATAGTATAGCTTTCTATTTGCCTTTCTTTTCTCCATCTCTATTCCTCCCCATTGATTCTGCCCCCACCTCCCACCTCAGGGAGGAACTAATATAATTTGTATAAAATGATCCACTGGAAATTAATGTGGCAGATATTAGCTGACATATCCAACTCCTCCTACAGAAGAATTTATATGATGATTTCTCCTGATTTACAAGACACAGCCTAGCAACAGTATGAGCTCATCGAAGTCGGGAAAAATGGCTGCTTGTCACAACTTGGTAAGAGCTCCACAGATCTTTGTCAAATGGAAATAAAACTCTGTAGCTCTAGAAAGGTTTATTAAATCAGAGATTTATAATTCAGCTTTGCAAATGGCTACTTACCACCTACCTCTGATGAATCAAAACTCTTTCCAGATATGTGACATACAATACTGATATATATATATATGAACACATATATATCATGTATATAGGCACATGTATACATCATATATATATACACACACATACACACACTTGTACATCCATAAGAAGTGGATGCTATCTCCATTTTCCAGATGGGAAAAACAAGACAGAGAAAGTCTGTATGACTGTTTGGGTTGTAATGTAATGTAGTCAGAATTCAAATACAGGTTTGCATTGATTCAGTCTATGGTTTATACACCAATGAGAAAACTTGTAGTTTCCATGGCAGCAAACCCAACGCAAGTGGACTTAAACAACAGAGGGAATTGATTGTCTCCCATAACTGAAAAAGCCAGAGGTTGGCTTCACTGGAAGCTTGCTCCAGTAGTTTAAATTATATTGCAAAGGCATAATTTCTTAGTCTTCTACACTTAAATGTTTTGTAAACGGGGTTCCTCAGGTTCCCATCGTGGCAAAGCAGCTCTTGCTCTCCCAGCAGGCTCCCACAGTGCTTCCCCCATGGTTCTGGATGGCACACCTTCAACATGCCAACCAGAAAACAAAGACTGATTTTTAACACCCAGAGAAGAGGAAGCTCCTCTTTCATAGAAATATCTTCTATTAAGTCATAAAATCTGATGAAATTAGATTCCTATCCTTGAACCAAACCCTTGGTTAGGAGAAATGGGTCAGTCAAGGCTAACATCTAAAATCAGAGGTGAGGATGCCACCCAAACCAAATGGCTAAGAATGAAGATGAGCGATGTAGTCCCTCAAAGCTCGTCCAAAACATAACAGAAGGACAAAAAGAAAGTGTTTCCTGTTTACTCTTCTATTAAGGAATATGTGATAGAGAAAATGAAGCAAAGGACATCTGTGCAATGGACTTAAGAGCAGATAGAAAGCACATTCAAACATGGAAAGTAAAAAAGAGCAGAGAAAGGCAACTTAAGGAATTCTTTAAGTTAGATAAAAAAAAAAAAAAAACAAAGGCAAAGTTCCAGAACAGAAAGTGTAAGCAGTTTTATTGTTGTTGGTAGTGGGTGGTTATTTTGTTTTTTGCAGGAAATAGCTAAGAGTTGTAAGGAAAAGCTGTAGTGCAAAAGTGGAGAAATCAATCATCTCATGGAAAGAATATGCATATTCTTTACTATTAGAGCAGTAAGAGAAATTATTTTGGTGAGGCTGAGTGATAGCCTGAAAAGCTGAACAATCTAGACTTTCTGATGATATAAAATGTCAAACTACTGCAGGTTTTGAACTGCAAATTAACACATTAAAAATATTCTAGTTGAGGAAGATTCTCTATTTTATTCTGCATGGGCTAGAGTAGAGAAGTTATCAATGTAAGCAGAAGAAAAGTAAAAAGAAAACGAGCCAGTGCCTGGGAGGTGAGATCATCCTCTGCAAACGCATGTGTTAGGCACAAACCACACCACGAGTCAGGCTGTATGCTAGGCTCAATACTAGGAGAGATACACAAAGAGGAATTAGAAATAGTCTCTGTCCTCACAGAACTCACAGTCTACAAGTGGAGGTAAATGTGTAGATATCAATCACAATTCAACATGGTATATAGTATATGGAGAGAAGAGAAAAATACCATGGGGTTCACATAAACAAGAGTCAACTAGAGAAATTCGAGGAGTCTCCACTTGAGCTGGGTCCTATAGAGGTACAATAGACTCCATTAGCATGATGGTCTTGGAATATAAATGGTGGGTCCTAGCTCAGCTATTATGTTGCAGGGGAGGCAAGCTGATGAAAGAAATAAAGGAACAGAGAGAAAGGAAAGAAAGAAGGAAGCAAAAAAGGAAGGAAGGACAGAAGGAAAGTAGGAGAATGAGGAGGAAGGGAGGAAGGAAGGAGAGTGAGGAGGAAGGAAGGAAGGAAGGAGAGTGAGGAGGAAGGGAGGAAGAATGGATGGAAGAAAGGAAGGAAATACAATTGACTTGTTATATAATTGCATTTGTTTGTTCTGTGGTTTAACTGTCCAGGTCTTCCACTTTTCCTGTATCAAACTTTCAGTAGACCTGGCCTTAAAATGTAATCAATGATAGCAGAAAATGAGAATAAATGAACTAACATATACATTTAAAGTCAGCAAGAGAATGTGGTTGCTTAGGGATAATGTAATGGAATTACTTTGCACACATTTCTTATCTTTCTCCCTTCAACCTATGTTATATGGTAATTCTTGATACAATTTATGATACCACCTTGAATAAAGGGAATCTTTTAAAAAATGAAACATTGATTTGGCTCTAGGGATGAAAAACAGAAATCAATTAATAACATTATTTTTCCACTAATTGATACTCTGCCAAGGTGTGAATGTATTCATATTAGAAAAAGGGAAAATGACAAGCTATTGTTTTAACCTTGTAGAATTAAAAGCAATATAAAGAAACAACTTCAGACATTAGTGATTTCAACTGAGAAATATTCTGTGCTGTGATTGAGAAATGTCACCCTGTCAGAAATTTGGGAAAGTGAATCAGAGGTGAGGAGTAGGGGACTAGTAACAATTTTGCCCAAACTGGAGATGTGTCATTCCCTAGCTCTGGAGTTTCTTATATTCCAAAAACTATTCGCTCATTCTAAGGTGTAACTAAGAGACATATACACTGTATTTATGTCCTACTGAACCCATCACTTACTAATATAGCAGTCAAGCAGTGCCAGATTTTACTGTTTCCTCTTGCACTTTATGGCTGGCATTGCAAACTTTCTGTTTTCTTCTGCCCACAACTCATTTTTGTTCAATTATTCATTGAAGTAGTCTCCCCCTGAAATTTGGAAGAAATTAAATGTTATATTTGCATTCATACCAAATTAATTAATCATGATTAATGTTCCTACAATTAATACAAAAGGAATTAATCATGATTAGCAACATACTGAAATGTGAAGTTCAGAATCTGAAGTTTCTCCTACTTGGTATCTAACAGAAACCTTGAAAGTCTGTCCATACGTTTCAGCTTCTTTGTCTCCTCTTCTGTTTCTGTGACTGTTCTAAGTTATTGACTAAGGTCTGTGGATGAGAGTGTTCATAAGTAAAAGTGGAGAGCATTTGTAATCCTCCTGGGATTCAGGAGGAGCAACTCCCTTATAAGGATGATAATCATAAGCCTTTGGACCAAGGATTGGTGCACTCTGGCCCATGAGTTAAGTATAGCCTCCAGCCTGTCTTTGTTTGTCATTTGTGTATTGCTTATGGCTGCATAGATGCTACCATTGTAGAGTAGAATAGTTGTAGCAGAGATACCATATGGCACAAAGCCAGAAATACTTACTATCTGGTTCTTTAAATATTGGCCGATCCCTACTTCAATTAAATGAGCATAGTAGAACAGATATCTAATTTATGTTTTTTTTTTAATTACCTTAACTCTTTGAGAGTATGAACACTTAAATTGTTCTAACTGAAATGTCTTTGAAGACAGTGATTCTAAATTTGCCTACCATGCTCGGCACAGTGTCCAGCACATTGCCGGGTACATAACAGGCCCCTTCTATGTGAGTGAATCAATATATGAATGGTTAAATGTATATTCCATTGTGCTTGAGCACGGACTTTATCCTATTTTAATGCCTAATTTTTGTACCTATGAAATAGGGAGAATTTGTTGTTATGTAAAACATTTTTTGAGATTAGACACAATTATATAAAACATTATACAGTTCTATAGGATTTACTTTTGCCTTTTAGTTATTTAACAAACACATATAGTGACAATAATGTGCTAAGCATATGTGATTTACAAATATTAATTCATTTAATTCTCATGCAACTCTTGGCTATAGAGTTTCAGATGAGGAAAAGGAAGTTCAGAGATGGGCAGTGACTGGGTCAAGGTCATACAGGTAGTAAGTTTAGATCCTCATTGCCAATGGCCCCATCAGAAATGCTACGTTAGTGCTTACTGTCTCCAAATCTCCAAACACATATATGAATCCAGCATGTACATTTTATAACATGGCCCATTCTGGTCAACAGATATCCTATGGAAAAATATGTTTAATCCTTCAAGAAATAGATTATATCCTATTAGTTCTTGAGAAGAATATTTCAAGATTAGATAAGCAGAATTTCAGGTGTTCATCCAACCTATCCATTTGATTCACTTTAAAAATCAGTATGAAGGGCATAAATAAATGAAGAAAAACATAAAAAATGGGATTCCGTATATCAGCCAGTCCTCAATTTTAAGCAGCAGTAAGCAACAAAATTAATGTTTTAATTTTGATATTCTAGTAGTAGAATATCCTTCTACTACTAGAAGGATAGTAGGTGGTTCATAGGCTTGACCCCTGAAGAACCAGGCTCCGATAATGAGTGGGAACTGTGGGAGTCTGAGAATCAGGATGAGCTAATCTCTGAGTATGACAGCTGTCCAGGTGGGGAACACTAATCTGGCTCTATGATTTCTGGCCATGTTCCATTCCTCTAATTCACTTATAAAAAGGTAGCCATTTGGATAAATATTTTCTGAATTCCATATATTTTTGCATTACTACCTCAAGACTTAAAGACCTAGGTAGGTGAAAGTTGCATTTCTTAGCTGCCCGGAGGGTGACGAGTAAAAGTGACTGCTTTTCTATCACCAAGCTTCACTGGGGTTACCTAAAAAATGAGAAGTGCTTAGATAATGGGAAGCCAGCACATACACACACACACACGTGCCTATGTGTACATATACAGACACATATATATCCATATAGCTATGGATATCACTAACCAGTCTCAACCCTACTGCTTAGCTCTCTGTATTTTTCTTTATTAATACAATAATATTTAAAAGAATGTTTCTCTAATTCTCTTGTCAATACCTAAAAAATAAAATTTTTTAAATGTTAATCACAATTTCAACAAGTTTTTTTTTGGTTTATGTGTCAGGAAGTTGGGATTTCAGAATAAACTTTGAGCCATTATTTTTAACACAGAGAAACTATGTTAACTTTATATGGATTAATCATAAGTTAATGGGAATCTACAATTACTCCTAAAGTGGTTCTTTATATGCAGAGAAAAAGTCTGCACTTATCACTTATTTTATTGGGAGAAAATATTCAATCAGTATCAAATATTTAAAAGCAAAGAGCTAAACAAGGGAATTCATGGATGTTCTAAAAGTATAATTCATATTGTTGTCGAGGAATTAAAACCTGAAGTACAAATTTGAATCTCATTTGACTTTTTGTATTTGAAATTGAATCATATGTCATTATTTCTTCTTTCATTCATTCAAAAAATATTCGTTGAGCTTCTTCTAAGTGCCAAGTAATGTGCATATAGGGGATCTACTAGTGGCCGTATTCTGGAACCAGAAAGCATTGCTCTTTGGGAAATTATAATCTACATCACTTCGGTAGACTCTCATCGATCAAGATTTTTTTTTTCTACTTCTTAAGTGAGAACAATGAAAGATTTTCTAAGTCAAAAAAAAATGTTTTATAGAATGCTATTTTGCTTCAATCAAATAACCCAAAAATATGGTATGTTGATAGAATACTGGTTTCTAATAAACCACGCCCTTTGCAATATTTGTTGTCACTTCTCTCATCAAGAATGTTATCATTTTCCAACCTATTAAATCTGGGCTAGACACGTGAATTTTGCTGACCTGAAAGTGGCAGAAATGATAATGTACAAATTCTGAAATCCAAGTCTTAACAAGCCTTGCTGCTTCCTCTTTCATCATCTTGGAACCCTGAGATAATACCAGATGATAAGGAAGCCCAGTTTACCTCATTGAAGAATGAATGGCCACCTGGAGGACAATTGGTTATTCCAGCAACAGCCAGGGGGCAACTGCCAGACTTATGAGGGATATCATCTGGGACCTCCATACCCAGCCAAGCTGTCAGATGATTGTAGCAATGTGAGTGATCCCTTTATGATCAGCAGAATGGATCACCCAAACCTCAGAACTGTGTAAAATAATAAAGTGTTGATACTTTAAGTTACTAAGTATATGGAAGAT
Source organism: Callithrix jacchus (assembly GCF_049354715.1). Classification (NCBI taxonomy): domain Eukaryota; kingdom Metazoa; phylum Chordata; class Mammalia; order Primates; family Cebidae; genus Callithrix; species Callithrix jacchus. The sequence goes on from NC_133509.1 coordinate 60,724,076, forward strand.
TTGTTTGCTAAGCAGCAATGGATAATTGGAATAGGAAGTATTTATTAAATATCTGTTACCATTAAATTTACCATTCTTGAATTCAGCTTCTCTAATCAGATCCAATTGTTTATATTCATCTATAACTGGCCATTTCCTCCCATTGGGTAGAATTTACTTACGTGATGAAAATAAATATTTCCAATGAGGATTATACTGGAAATACTTTGGTTATCTTTTTGTATATTTACCCTTTTTTCTTAAAAAAAATCATAAAATTTTACACATAGTCACAATAATGGAGATTTAGAGAAAAAAATACATGTTTATTTTTCATAATTTTCTAGAGTCATAATTCCAGGGAAGTAAAGATAAAGGCAGAAACTTCAACAAAACTGTTAGATGGCATGACTGAAACTTCAAATGTGCCTTGAACACTTGTGAGTCTCTGTGTGATGTCCTGTTTTTAAAGACATGAAGACTGCTTGTGTATTTCTCATTTATACCTTCCACAACATAAATCACAAATACCCACAGAGAACTCAGATTTTAATAAAAACCAGAAAGCTGTGTTTAACAAAGTGTTTTATGACCTGCTAAATGAGTTGTGTGATAATCACACACTCATAAAGACAAAAGAAATAATTAACAAACACAAAAACACTTTCTACATGTAACCCCCCACCCTCCACCCCACTCCCCCAAAAAATATATATCTGTGACTGTGCTCAGAAAATCCCAATAACTCTGTCCTGGACTTCAAAATGGCCAAACAAAACTGGTTTCTGGGACCGTATCTCCAGCCCTTTCCCAGCTGAGTTTGCACCTGAGTGAATTTGTGCATTTGGGACCACTTGGAAAGTGGGTATGAACATAAGAAATCACCAGAATTCTCTTTCTCCACGCTGAAGGGAAGACTGTTTTGCGTTTGCTTTCTGTAGGTAAAACATCGGAGGCTTATTTTCTGAAATGCTATTTATGTCCTCTTTTTGTTTTGGAGCCAAACCATTGTCAGCTTCTGATCTGCCTTGAACATCTACACAAACTTCAGTACCATGGACATGAGACGGTGAGCATGTTAAGTATGTTCCTTCCTGTCATCTACATGAGGAAAGCCAAAAATAGCCATTTTTCCTCTGCACTCTTGTCTGACAGGTAAAAGCTTATTAAACAGTGCCTCAAATTGTCTCATGGAAATTAGGCTCATTTTTCTAAAATTGAAAAGATCCACCCAATCTTGCCTTATTACACAGCAAATTGATAGGCATATTGAGATCATACTTTGTCTTTTCCAGCAGGATGAAAACTCTAGGTTTATCACATTTTCAGCTGGATCTTATTAGAAATATGCAGAACAGTTAAAATAATTTTAAAATTATGATATAAAGAAAATATAAATTTGAAACATGATCTTTTAGAATTCAAATTGTTGACTTGAACTGTATCTCAGAATTTAATACATCCAGCCTCTAGGTAAATACTGTTAAGCAAGCTTGAACTAAGCTTAGCAGAGTTTAACATGCTCAGTTATATTTGCTTAAGAAGAATTATTTCTAGCTCTTCTTACAGAAATATGTTTGCTGCAACTCTTTAGAGCTTTACTTCTCAGTGCAAGTCCTATGCCTCAAATAAAGTGCTCATTACTCTATCTGGGTAGGGAGGAGGTGCTGGTGCCTTTACTATCAGGATAACCAGATAAAAATTTTATCTCAGTTATCTGCATGAATCACATTTAACAGGATGAGTTCATCTTTCAAAATCCACTCTAAGTATTTGTGATAAACAATAGCTTGTTGGATGCATCAAAGCAACAGTGACATATTCACCATATGTATCAAAATGACCAGAAGGAAATTTTTAAGCTATCTTCAAGAACATAATACTTCATTCTACAGATAATATTAACCAGATAGTTTCCATCTTCTCTATGGACAGTATAGTAGGAAGTGGGCTTATAGTCTAGTAAAGGAATTCATGTTACACTTTCCTCTTGACAACAAGTTGCTGGGTATTAGAAATAGCCAATAAGGGAAACTGTATGCAATGGGATGTAAAATGTTGCCATCTTCCTCTTTCTGTCTCTTTCTCATCTGTCTGTCTCCATCACGTACTTACTTGTCTATTTAGTCTTATTGCTCAACATTTATCAAAAATTCAGAGGAACATTACCTAGGAAGAACTGCTTGTAGAATGTGAAGTTTATTATGAAAAAAATATTCATACCTCCAGATAATTCAGTTTCCTTGTGATCAAACACTGCCTGGAAAGAGCTAGGTACTGGAGCACGTGCAGTTGCCACCACTCCCTGACTCCCTAGAATTTTTTCACCAAATTATACCTCAATGTGATGCTATCACACTGCATAAGAAATTGGTCTTATAGTAATGCCTACTGCAAGGATGCTGTTAAGATTGTTTTCTACTGTATACAGTCTACTCTTATGAGGGCCCATGAGAGGAATGAATCCCAGATCTTAGAAAACAGGATAGTTCTACCTTCTACAGTGATTGGTATTTGTTGACTGGAAATAGTGATTGTGGAATTGCAAGGTTTCCCATTTAATGGTGATGCCTAGAAAATGTAGATCCAATTTGTGATACATATGTATGTATATATTATAAATACAATTAAGCAAACTTTCCAGCTTATTTTGTTTTCTCCATCCATGTTATTCTTTATTTTTCTGCCATGGTTTTAAGTTGTGTCATTTTTTAAATAATAATATTAAATAAAATAATTTTTACTTATTGTGTAAGTAAAAGTTATTTTTAAGCCAGGGCAGGAAGGTTTAGGGGTCTTCCAGGTCATAAGTGAATTCAAAGATTTTCTGATTGGTAATTGGTTGAAAGAGTGTATCTTAAGATCTGGAATCAATAGAAGGGAGTATATGGGTTAAGGTAAGGAGTTGGGGAAACTAAAGCTCTTATTACGCAGATGAAGCCTCCAGGTAGCAGGCTGCTTCAGAGATAATAGGTTGTAAATGTTTCTTATCAAACATAAAAAGATGCCAGACTCAGTTAATTCTCTTCTGGATCAGGAAAAATACCTGGTAAGGGAAGGAGATTCTCTACAGAATAAGTTTTCCCAAAAGAGACAGCTTTGCTTGACCATTTCAAAATATGTCAAAGAAGCATATTTTGAGGTTAAACGCTTCGATTTTTTTTTAAGGCCTGCCATCTGCCATGTGATGCTACACAAGAATCAGGTTTGAATTTGGTTTCTTATTGCTACAAAGAGTCTGCTTTGTTTAAATGTTAGTCCTGATCAGTTGTGGCTGACTAGGCTGAATTCCAAACGGAGGAAAGTATAATGAGGCATGTAGGTCGCCCCTTCCCATCATGGCCTGCACTCGTGTTTCAGGTTGACTTTGGAATACTCTTGGCTAAGAGGAGGGGTCCATTCAGTTGGTTGGGGGGCTTAGAATTTTATTTTTGGTTTACACTTTCCAAGATCCAAAGCTAGTGTAGAGCTGAAATGTCAACCCAGGTAGTTTAACTCCAGACTACAAGAAGATAAGCATGACATCATCCTGCTAGAATGTTATATCTCTCTGTGAGCCACCTTAACCTCATTCTAAAACAGGTACGGGGTAATCATATCTAGATGCCCACACACCCACATCTATATACATATACCTATCTGCCATTTTTATGTCTTCCTATATGGAAGTGATCTTTTTCAGTGCTAAGGTAAAAAGAGTTTCTCTGCATAAAAAATAGGTAGTTCTGCCTGTAGTCTGGGGAAAGGGCTAGATGACTCTTAAAAGTTCCTTTCTGCCCCAATTCAACTGGGTTAAATGCTCCTTCAGGACAGAGACTATACAGATGCGATTTGAACAGTAATAAGCCTGAACTGCTCTTTTCTGACTCGTTAGTGTCCCTACGCTCTTCATGAGTCCCAGAGCTGGACAAGTTTCGTGTTCCTGGTGTGCCTCTTCATTAACCAAGAATGACTTCATTTCCTTTATAATGAACTCTGCTCTGCTCTTAGACCACACCCATTTATCGCTTAACCATATAAGGGCTGTCTGTGAACAACTCTGTTTTTAGGTTAGGAACTTTTATACTAGGGATGGGGCTTTTAGCCCAATAATGCATTGAGCTACAGAGCCTAGTTCTCGTTAACCTGCTAGAGAACGGTGTGTGTAGGATTCTGTGCTTCAAATATGGACCATGTCAACAGGGTGATGCAAATTAATAAAAGCTGAGTTAATGAGTACTTTTGGTTGCAAGTAAGTCCCAACTAGGTCAAGACAAAAATAAAAATAAATAAATCTACCCATATCATAAAATGCCCAAAAGAAATGAATTTGGGTTTTGGGTAATTTCATACCAGGACTCTTCTGCCTTTCTTATAAAACTTACTAGATACACAGCAATCCGAAATGAGTCCAGAGTCTCTTATCGAAAGAGGGAGACAGGATTTTGTTTTGTATTGCTTTATTTGTATGAGAAATAAAATGGAAATTAATTTATGAAGTCAATAGTTAAACTTTGAGGACACAGATAGTTACTAAACTAGAAATAGATTTAGTGGTAAACAATTGTAACAATTGTAACTTTGTTCTAGTAGGATAGAATCTGCCACATCACAAATAAACAGTTAAATTAGCTTTGGGCAGATATTTCCCTACTGTCATCTACATGAGATACAGTCAGGAAATGTCTTTGAAGTGGTTAGTATTTCAAATTATTGGAGAGTTGGCTCTTCTGGAATATCAGCAATTCCCTTCAAGCATTGGCTTCTCCATTACGTGGGAAAGTCAAGGAGTGCATGTTCTGCCAGCACCCAGGCTGCATTCTTTCCAAGGGAGTGAGGTAGGACTACATTAACTGGGCCATGTGCTTTACAATAATAAGGACAAAGCATTGCTCCTTCTCACACTGCCCTTTGTGAGTTATCGATAGCGGTCTTGTTTTATGCAGTTATGCACCACATCAAAGCTTATAGGATCACATTAAGAAAACTATTTACCGGGGGCGGTGGCTCAAGCATGTAATCCCAGCACTTTGGGAGCCTGAGGCGGGTGGATCACGAGGTCCAGAGATCGAGACCATCCTGGTCAACATGGTGAAAACCTGTCTCTACTAAAAATACAAAAAATTAGCTGGGCATGGTGGCGTGTGCCTGTAATCCCAGCTACTCAGGAGGCTGAGGCAGGAGAATTGCCTGAACCCAGGAGGCGGAGGTTGCGGTGAGCCGAGATTGCGCCATTGCACTCCAGCCTGGGTAACAAGAGCGAAACTCCGTCTCAAAAAAAAAAAAAAAAAAAAAGATAACTATTTACCATGAAGGGCAATACACTATGTGTTACGTGTTAGGTAAACACAGGGACTATGGACACAGACTACTGAGTTCCTCTCTTAGTTTTACTGCAGACTGTGATCTTGGCAAGTTTTGTAAGCTCTCTCTGTTTCTTTCTCCTAGGTATCTACACCCAAAGATAAAAGAATTGATTTCTGTGTAACATGCATAAAGTATTTATAAGTGTAATAAGGGCCACATACATGTCAGCTGTCACTACCCACCAGTAAGTCTTTACACTAATACCCTTTGAACATTGACCTCATTCCCATTCTCACTGCTTTTACCTCCTGTAGATCCTCATCAGCTCACCCATGATTGTATGATAATTGACTCCAAACTGGTCTCTCCATCTTAACTCTTTTTGAATCATTCTTCCATATACATTTCTTGTTAATCCTTCTAACATACCACTTTCTGCTGCTTTCAATCAAGAATCATTTTTTCCAGGGTAAAGTTTGCTTTTCTTTGCCTGACATTTAAGACCCTCTATGATTTCATCCTGCCTCTTCGTTAACTTATACTTGAAACAATTTATTCATTTCAGTGCAACATGGGTGGCTTTGTTTTTTGTGTAGAGATAGAGTGGAGGTATAGGGGGACTAGCTGAAAGGAAGAGGTACAATGGGATATTCTTAATTTCTACTTAATAAGTCAAAGAGTCTGAGGTTGTTCTAAGCAAGGCCTGGCTCCATTAATGAAACCTAAGGCTGGACCGCTCCTGTGGAATCCAAGAAGTCTCTGTGGATGGCGAGGCCACAGTCATCTCTGTGACTTGTACTGCTCTTGAACTACCCTGGGTTGTAAAATCCTGGACTGAATGGCATGTGATCAGTCAGCAGCTTTACCAAATGCTTTCTTACCCAGTGTAAGGGAACCACATTAGTTGCTGTTATAACTGTCCTGTACATTACCTTAAAATCATACAACATATAGGTTTAAGAAATATTATACAGGAATAAAAGCAAGCATTTCATTCCTAATGTGTTTACAGTATGTCTCATCCTTACTCTTTCTTCACTTTGGCTATCTGAAGCCAATTTTTTTTTCCTTTTTTTGCCTTCTAGTTAAGCAGAATGGATTCATCTCCAACTCTGCACTCTGCTGTATCTTCCCATGGAATTTGTGCATTGCAAGAGGTAAAGTAATTGATATTATATTGATCTCGTTTCTCATCTGCAAAGTGTATATATGAGTGCTGTATATTGAATCTCTGTATGTGTTTTGGTTAAGTTTTAGAAATTTTTATAGTTGGCAGGGCTCCTCTCTACGCTTCTTGCTTGTCTTACTCTGCTCCCCATGAATCTGATCAGGTTGCCAAGTTCTTACTGACATCAAAGCAGGCTCCAGGCTCAGATCATCTCTGTGGGATGCAGAGGAAGAGGAGAAATAGTTTTTTCCCACTCTCCCAGAGAACACTTCTCTAACTGAGTTCTAAGTAAATTCTAGGGCTTATTTGACAGTTTTTGTTTTTTTTTTTTTTTTCTTGCTGGCCAAGCTCCTAGTGAAGTCAAATATTGCAGCTGACGTCAATCGGCTTGTGGCCAGGTGCTGGACTATGCTGGGCAGAATCTCAGGGCAACAGATCCAACCCCCTTGGATCTTAATTTTTATACTTCCGTTTTGCATGATGTTCTTTCAAATAGCAGTAAAAATGGTAAACAGATTACAAAACACAAGCCACCCATGCATACATTCCTTTCTCCTGAACCCAAATGAATACAATGCCAACCCTAACAAAGGTTAATTAATAGCACAGCAGAGATTCTTATTTAAAAAATTTCCTTCTTCCCACAGGCTGCAGAACTAGGCTCTTGCCAGTCCTGTATGTTCCTTAGCCACAAATTTATTTGTACTTATTCTTCACATCTGTGCCAAGAAAGACTCTTGATTCCCTACAAACTTTCCGTATAGAGATACACATAAGTTTGAGGCTGATAAAATTGTGAAGTGGGTGTCCTTAACTTTCAAGTCCGGGATTTCCGCACATTTTGATACATTGTTACATGTTTTGGATTTCTCTGTTATTTTTCCCTAGAACCTGCTGGGCCCATGCTGTTCCCTGGTTTTGTAGGCTCTCCCGTGAGAAACAACAGGGCTTTACGGTCCTAATCACATATTTTCACTATCACCAAAATATGTACTACTTATCATCCCAACAGATCCTCACCAACCGATATGTCTCCATTGGTGTTCTTTCAAATAGCAGTAAAAATGGTAAACAGATTACAAAAGTTTGTAATTGGTTTGAGAAAAGTTACTTAGGGAAACGTCTGTATATGAGGCAGTTTATGAACTGGAGTGAACATTTTTGGTTCCTACTTTTGAACAGGGGACATATTCAAACACACACAGACAGAAAGGTAACAATTGGGCCTAACATAATCCATGTCTGTACAAACACACACACAGTGAGCCAGGTAACCTAGACCCTTACAGGATTTTGACTCCCTGAGAGAGCAATCAGCATTTATGTGAAGTGTAGGCATGACCTATGTGTGTTTTCATGTTTCAAGTGGAAATAGGGAGCCCACTAGTTTTGGAAACTCTGCTTAGAGTCTCTATCATGGACCTTCTCCTGGACTACACTGTTGCAATGACTTGACTCTGAAATAGAGATGTGACCATTATACTCAGCAGACTCTTTTGTGTCTATGTCTGGATATAAACAGTTGCTAGTCAATGATGCTTTAAAATAGAGTAAATACCTTTAAGTGATATCATCACATGGTTTTAGTATTTTAAAGGGGCTGGGCACTGTAGCTCATTCCTGTAATCCCAACACTTTGGGAGGCCAAGACAGGCGGATCACAAGGTCAAGATATCAAGACTATCCTGGCCAACAGGGTGAAACCCCATCTCTACTTAGAATACAAAACTTAGCTGGGTATGGTGGCAGGTGCCTGTAGTCCCAGTTACTTGGGAGGCTGAGGCAGAAGAATCACTTGCACCCGGGAGGCAGAGGTTGCAGTGAGCCAACATTGTGCCACAGCACTCCAGCCTGGTGACAGAGAAAGACTCTGTCTCAAAATAATAATAATAATTAATTAATTAATGTAAAACATTTTTAAAGGATCTCAAGAACCACCTATTCAGCCTGTTTATTCTATAGCTCAGAGAGCTAAGACCCAGTTAGTGAAAAATCTAAGCTTGGAACCAAGACCTTTTTACTCCCTATACCCCAGTCATTTATTTTAGAAAAATTATTTAATGCAACCCATTCTTATTAGAATTTTTATAAGATCTTCCAATTATTTTTTAATCCTGTGATAAGAAAGTTCTGGGCAATTTAATGTTGTGAAACTCACTAATTTATTTCTCTTAAATGTTTTGAAACATATTAGAATATAGTGTGAGTGAAATAAAACAAAGCGATGAAGTACATTACTGCAGTTGACAACGGGAGTGTAATCATACTCATTATGAATTCAATGTTAATGGTTTATACTTGGTCTTTCAGATGTGCCATTGCCAGCACATGCATAAAAGTGAAAAACTGCCTTAATCTTTCCAACATGAACTGAATGTGTAAAACTAACTAGACACTATGCAATGCAGTTCAACTTTTATGGGAGAAATAATGTACATAATTACAGTTAGTCCTAAAAGCTTAAAGTCTTCCTTTTAGCCATCTTTATTTTGTATCCTATCCCCAAACCAATTCTACTTCCATTAGGCAACTTTTCTTACTGTCCTATATCCATTTCTAGTGCTAAGATCTGGATGTGGGGTTTTTCTCAAGCTGTTGTTTTTCTAACCCCAAGTGCCATCAAGTTCAAGCTCAAATCCTACCTCCCCCCAATAATTTTTTTCTCTGGCAGTTAAGCCTTCCTTTCATTTAACTCCAACCGTTGAGAACATACAATTTATACCTTGGGACTTTATCTATAATTATATATAATCTCATATAATTTGTTTATTTATGTTCATTTAGCTAAAATTTGCACATAGATTATGAACGTTTTCGTGCAAAGATTGTGTCTTCTCTTTTCTCATAATACCCAACACTATGGTGCAAATATGGGTACCCAAAACTATTTGTTTTTTATTAGCCTATGATTAAATAAGGGCTTATGTGACCTGATGCAAAAACTTTGCTACTCAAAGTGTGGTCCCTGGGCCAGCAGTTCCCTAGGAACTTCTTAGAAATGCAGAATCTCAGGTTTTACTTTAGACCTGCTGATTTAAAAAATCCAGTGATGTGTAAAGTTTGACAGGCAATAGGTTGAGGGAGAGCAACTTTGGCGGTTCCCAGACAGTGAGTTCTGGCCTACATGATGTAAGCATCAAGCTTTCCTGTGCAAAGAAAGAGGTGTTTCTTTGACATCTGTAGTCATCGACTCCTAAAAAATTTGGTAAAAGCTTTGAACCTTCTTTCAAGAAAATGAACATAAAGTCATAATATTTTGCACATAATTTATAAGCTTAAAGGATACTTTGAACCCATAAAGAGATCATTTATTTTTCTCCTGGAGTGCCTTGTTATGTGTTGTGTATTTACCATTAAAAAACAAGGGAGATCTAATGGCCCTTTCTGCAAGAGGATAGTCTGGTATTTGTACTGTGTGTTTAGTTGGGTAATAATAACCATATATAATGTTGCTCCTGTGCGTGAGGTGGCCAATATTGTATGGATAAGCTAATTTATACATTAAGGAAGCCTTCATAATGGTGGATTTTATTCACCTCAGTGACATGGTATGTTTTGATTTAAGCAATCAAGACTGTCTTTCTAGCTAATTGTGTACTTAATTTTTAAAAACTTCTCTCTTTCAATGCAAGCAAAGAGTCATACTTTCTTTTCATGTATTTTTAAAAAGTCCTTTGGGGTGATGATCTGAATTGCTCTTAATTATCAATTAAATTTTCCCCAAGTACATTGTTAAAAGTTTAGATGATCACAATTAGTAAGAACCTCACTCTTAACAGCAAGAGTGAAGTTGGTTATTTTAAGTTTCCTTTATCATATGAAAGTAAAGGCTCAGATAGCTCAAATCAATGTTAAATGGGAATTATGCAAATAAATGCTAAAAATAGCAGACATAAAAATGTATGACCAGTGAAGTCAAAGAAGTGGGCCTTCAGTTTTAAGTTCTTCCAGATACTAATAATATTCACTTGAAAATATTATGCCCCTGTTTATACTAAAGGGAGTTCCAAATTAATGCCTGCATTGGTATTTTAAAACTGCCTTATTTTATATTCTTTACTAGTGTTTTTTTTCTTGGGAGGAAATATGCCCACACCTGCATTTAAAGGCAACTTATATTTGCCAAAACAGCAACACGTGAAATTGGAGTTTCACGTGTTATAATTATGTGGACAGGGCATCTGTGACACATTCAGAAGACACACAGCCCAATACTCCTTTGTTAGTGAAATCTTAAAAGCAGGTGCAAGAAAACGTGGAGAACTTAAAAGTACTCAGAATTTAGAACAAATTAGATTAAGAGTCAGGAACAAATCAGTAGTTTAGTGGTTAAAAAAGAGAGCTCTCACTAGCATAAATCAAGCTTTGGGGAGAAGAACTATATGCTGGCACCAAGAGCTGGCTTATAGCAATGAGGTATACCAGATCACCTCTTTTGCTATGAATCTCCAAAGCAAGTTTTAGGCCATTTCACATTCTTTGTTACTGAGATACTGGGTGTGCATCAGGGCTGAATTCCATTACATCTGATTCAATCTGTAGAGCACTTAATATACATTATGTACACTTCCTTGTCAGTGAGGAAAAAGGGAGTTAAGAAAAGAAAGAGTCGGGGGTTGGTACAATGAAAAAACATTCTCTATCCTTAAGAATTTGGCTGTCTAGCTGGGGAAAAAAACACATACACACTGCGATTAAATGACTGGTAGCATTTAAAAATGTTATTCCTTGGTAGCTTAATTAAAGCAAAGAAAGGAAGTTGCATTAATTTTCTTAAATCATGTATGCCTTTATTTCTTATTCTTACCTATTGCACTAGCTAGAGGTCTGTATGTTGATAAGGATACAAATCTTATTAAAGAAGTGGATCTCTATATCATAGTACCCATATGTTGGCAGGGGCTAAGATGTAGTTGGAACAGCTGATTTTCATGGAGCCCCTGAAATCATGTCACTCAGGCAGTCACCTCTTGAATATTGGAGGTCTTGGTAAACGATCAAGACTGAAAGTCAAAAATCAGCAACTTGGGATGTGAATGTCCATAGTGATTTTTGAGATAATTTTGGAAAAGCTCCATCAATACTGGCCTTGGTGAAATACAGAATCAGATGACGTTTAAATTTGGTGTGTTCCCCAAGACGTCCGGCTTTCAAATACAGTTAGAACAGTTGGAAGGAGAGGTGAAGAAAGACGTGTCGAAAACCTTCTTTTTGTTATTTTTATTCTTTCTTCTTAATTTTCTCATCCTCTTTTTAAATCAGGAAGAACTTTCATATATGAAATCTAATACAGACAAACCTCATTTTTTTGCGTTTTCTTTAGTGGAAAGAGAATAGTTGTATAGTGTCATGTTCAGGTGCTTAGGAAAACATCTGGGTTTAGTCTTGGGAGTGGCATATTCATGGACACATAGAGGGGAACAAGACACACTGGGGCCTGTCAGAGTGTGGAGGGTGGGAGATGGGAGAGATCAGGAAATATAACTAATGGGTACTAGGCTTAGTACCTGGTTAATGAAGTAATCTACACAACAAACTCCCATAACACAAGTTTACTCATGTAACAAACTTCCACATATACATTTATACTTAAAAGTTAAAAAAAAGAGAAAATTTTAAAAAGAGTGGGATAAGGTGACATGACTTGTCTGAGATGAGATCATTCTTCCACCTTTGTATCATAGCAGCTTGAGGGTAGTTCTAGGACAAAATAAAAAATAATACGATCACTTATTTCCCACTCAGTTTTCAGTGGACACTTAGACTCCAAAAGAGTAATTGTGTTTCGGGAAAAAAAGACTACACTTTCTCTAATTGACATAATAGTTTTCTAAACATCGTGGAAAATAAAGTGAGATTTGCAGAGAGTAATGACAACAGTGATGATCATGATGATAATTACTATGATGACAATAATGCTTAGTATTTTAAAGTCAACCTCAGATGAGATTGGGCTCATTGAGATGTGTTTGTTCCTATTTAAACAGCCAGGCTGGGCACAGTAACTCATTCCTGTAATTCCAGCACTTTGAGAGGTAGAGATGGGAGGACTGCTTGAGCTCAGGAGTTCAAAACTAGCCTGAGCAAAACAGTGAGACCCTGTCTCTACAAAAAGTGAAGAAAATAAAAATTAGCTGAGTTTGCTGGCACATTCTTGCAGTCCTAGCTACTCAGGAGGCTGTGGTAGAAGAATCACTTGAGCCCAGGAAGCTGAGGCTCAGTGAGCAGTGATCCTGCCACAGCACTCCAGCCCAGGTAACAATGAGACTTGGTGTCTTAAAAAAGCAAAAACAAAAACAAAAACAAAAACAAAAACAAAAACAAAAAAAAAAAACAGATAACAACTGACTTTGATAAGGCTAAAGCCCAGGATATTAGAGGAGGAATTATTTCTCTACCTTTTATTTGAGAAAGAAAGCAAATTAAAGGAAATAGTCAACATCAGTGAAACAGAATTATAACAGTTATAACCTCTATTATATGAATCCTAAATTGCTTGTGTCTGTGGGACATGTTGTTATCAAAAGCAACAATTACCATATGAGCAGAAGTTGCGATGTATACTGGAGCAAATTTAGGAAACATTTGCTAGTAAGAATCAGGATATTCCAACTGTTTAACAAATTTCTCCTAGGAAAATTAGGCTTAGAATCGGGGAAGGAGGGGAAATTTGAAAGTAAATTAAGTCAATAATAGAGTGCTTTATCTAAGATAAGCAAACCAGGAAAAGAGATGGGAATGGTAAGTTTGGACTACAGATGAACTAATAACAAATTTTCTTAATGAAATCTAGAATGAAGAGAAAAGACAGATCACATTTGGTTAACTATTTGTAAATCTATAGGTAGATATCATAGCCTTTAACTTAATTTCTGTAGCTAAAACATAAAATACTATCTAGAGCTGGAGGGCCTCTTAGAGATCATTTAAACTCTCTATAGAGACCAGACTTTCAAGCTTAGAGAAGTTAAATAATTTAATGACTGTCATACAGTAGGTTATCAGCAGAATTGGGGCAGGAATACCTCCATCCTAATTCCCCTTTGACAGCTTTGAGAGAAAGGGGGTTTTCAGAGGCTTCAACTCTGTGAACAGCTTAAGCAGAATGTGACAGATGGACTGTGTTTATTGCTGCTCCCACCAATATGTACAATTACTGGGATGTAACATAGTGTTGGGGTTTAACATTTACTTGTCAACATCTTTGTTTTGTTTACTTACTGTTTATCGTGCTGCTTGAAGAAAGCTAAACATTTTGTAAACAATGCAGCTCGTTTCTCTGAAAGGTTATATACAAGTAAAGTCACTAACTGGAGCTAAAAATTGTAAACTTTATTTTCACAGTGAATAGCTTCCACTCTTTTGGCACATTGCTTTCTCTCAGCCACATATAGAAATGGAAAACGGTCTGCATGCCCCAGTGTGGCTTTTGTTTGTATCCAGTCACTCCAGCATGAATTCTAAAACCTGGATCTGTTTCCCCTCCCACACCGAAGATTTTTGACTATGAAAGGATTCATCTTTTACAATGAAAATTGGTTTCAATGCCCTTAAACATGTTTTTGCTTCTGGGTTTCTGGGTTTTGTTACTAAACATCCTTGTTCTTTTACATGTGTCTCCACTCTCTTGGCCTCAGAACAAAGTAACTTATACTGTTGTCAGACCAATTATCAATCTGGGATAGATTCTGTAAAACTGTGTTTTTTTTTTTTAAATGCTAGTGAATAAACCTCAGTGAATAAGTTTTATTATTTTGTTTGTTCCCTCATTTCTCCATTTGTTTAATCGATAATTTAAGCATTGGCTGTATGTTAGGACCAGTGTAATCTGGAGCTGTGAATATGAGTGAGACAGGGTATCCTGCCTGGGGATGGGTTGAAAATGCACTAGAACAGAAGGTCATTTTTTTGGAGGGGGGAAGTTGGGAGGAGACTGAGTGTTGCTCTGTTGACCAGGCTGGAATGCAGTGGCATGATCTCTACTCACTGCCACCTCCACCTCCCAAGCAATTCTCCTGCATCAGCCTCCTGAATAGCTGAGATTACAGGTGTGTGCCACCACACCCAGTTAATTTTTGTACTTTTAGTAGAGATGGGATTTTGCCATATTGGCCAGGCTGGTCGAACTCCTCACCTCAGGTAATCTGCCCGTCTCAGCCTTCCAAAGTGCTGGGATTACAGGTGTGAGCCACGGCGCCAGGCCTCATAATGTATTTTGGATAGGAAATCCCTTATGCTGGGAAAAAGGAGCTTAAAAATAATAATTTCTTATAAATTTTATTCCTTATGCTTTTTCACAATCAGTGCTGCTGCTTTGTAAGTTTCTACTTCCTGTCTAAAATGTGCAATATTGGCAATGTACATACATTGAAAAGAGGGAGATTTTTATTTCATTGAAATATGGTAGCAACCGAACATTTAAAAACAGACAACTAACCAGATATGCTAGTTGTTATACACAATGAGGTCTGCATTTCCTTTTTGCATTCAGGAAAGAAAAGAAAAACAAAACATATGGCCATTTATAAATATTTGTAAGAAGGGAGTTTCTTCATAATTAAATTCAGAATAAAAAGGAAAATAACAGATGAAGAAAAAGAAAAAAAAGCATTAGTAAGGTTTAATAATAATTTATATTCCAAAGAAGATTGGGGAGATTGGGAAAATGAGATGGTGACGGAAGAAACCTGTTAAAAAGGGATTTATAATTTTAAGCGAACAGGGAATGAAGTGAGAGATAAGTATTTCTTTATCAAAAATGCAGATTTTAGTTTCAAATTCAACTGAAAGCATTTTGAACATATGATTCTTATGTGTTACTCCCAAGCAAACAAGTCTTTCCTTCTTTCCTCCCTCCCTCTCTCCCTCTTTCCCTTCCTTCCTTCCTTCCTTCCTTCCTTCCTTCCTTCCTTCCTTCCTTCCTTCCTTCCTTCCTTCCTTCCTCCCTCCCTCCCTCCCTCCCTCCCTCCCTTCCTTCCTTTCCTTCCTTCCTTTTTCCCTTTTCTCCCTCAATTCCTTCTTTCTTTCCTTCTTTCTCTTTATGTCTTTCTTCCTATTCCACGTTGATCACAAAGCTCGGATACTGCATTGTGCACCGTGCATTCCAGACAAGGCAGGAAAACCAAAGAGAAATGAACTATATTACCAAGAAGTGAAATCTCTCTTGGGAAGCAAAAATGCATCAGGAGACCTCTTAGTTTCATGCCTTAGCAAAGTAAAACCTCTAAGTGGTCTTCGGCAGGATTTTACATAACCTAATGAATAAGAAAAATGAAAACTTACACTTAATTAGGCTTGACAAGAAATCAGTCACATTTGAAGAACATATAAGTCTGATTTAAATAGCAGGGAGTTCTCTAAGAGTACCCAAATCGGATCCGCTCCTGTGCATAGGTCACACAGGTACCTGTAGCTGCTGCTCACAATGTCAGAGCCTCAGAGTTCATTGAAAAAGCACATTCCGGGCCGGGCGCGGTGGCTCAAGCCTGTAATCCCAGCACTTTGGGAGGCTGAGGCGGGTGGATCACGAGGTCAAGAGATCGAGACCATCCTGGTCAACATGGTGAAACCCAGTCTCTACTAAAAATTACAAAAAATTAGCTGGCCACGGTGGCGCGTGCCTGTAATCCCAGCTACTCAGGAGGCTGAGGCAGGAGAATTGCCTGAACCCAGGAGGCGGAGGTTGTGGTGAGCCGAGATCGCGCCACCGCAGCCTGGGTAACAAGAGCGAAACTCCGTCTCTATTCACTCTTGAAAATCTGCACATCTCAGCCACACTTTGAATTATTTGTAGTAGCATTTTAATTGCTGCTTCCTGGGTTCTATTACTATCAGGTGCAAGAAAACATTATCAGCCTGAACTCAGTGTAAAAAGAAATAACGTGGAAGGCAAGCACAGCATTATACAACATTGGGTTGAGCCTTGTTTTGTCCAGTAAAATTTCAAAAAAAAGGCAGTCTGATGCTTTTCTCAGTTCTGTGATCCAAGTCACTGAATAGAAACTGAAACTCAACCACCAGACTTTATATCAGCCTCTATTCCATAGGAAATCTGCCTCTATTCTTCTTCCAGAACAAACCATATCACCCTGGGAAAATTATGTAACCACAGTCTCTTATCAGTTTCCCCCTCTACAAATTTATTCACTCCTTCAACATCTGTTTTCCTAGTAATATGTTTTACAATGTTCTTTTCTAACATTCTACAAACCTGTGTTAGTATATACTTTCTCTATTTAAAAATTGCTTAATAAAAATAATAATGTAGTGACCTTTAAGGGACAGAGTAAATCTGTTTAGCAATACTAGAATAGTGAGCATGAAATTTTTTCTCTATATTTGCCAAGAATCTTAAGATTTTCTAATTGGAACATTAAAAACCCTTTTAACTTTGACTTCTATAGAAAACCACAGTAATACCTGACTTTAGGATAAATTTTGCTTTAAGTAGTGGATTTGCTATGAATATAAATGAATTATTATAATAAGAGGCATAAACCAGCAAGAAATGTCATCTGTAGAATATTCTCACCTGTGTAAACCTAGTCCAAGATTATAAAATACACAATAGATACTAATCCCTTCTAGGATGAATATGCTGACTTCAACTTTCTAGGGACAACTTCAAGCTGCTTATGACTTTACTCATCAATGTTAATGAATTCTTACTATATTCAAGGCTCAGAGACAGAGCTATTGTCTTTAAGGAGAAATATTACTATATTATGGTTTTAATTGATTTTGTTGACCAATAGGCTGATAGTTGGAAACAATCCTTTAGAAGAAAACCTCTTCAAATGTGACCACCTGCTGATAATTTAATTCCTTAACTTTGTAATAAATCTAATACTAAGAGACTTAAAAAATATTAGGGTGGCAGAAAATCTCTTGGGAATAAAATTTAGAAAGCCACTACATTTTACTGCCATGGAAAATCCATTCTTATGAAAACAGAAGAAAATATGACGGCTGTGCTCTTAAAATATTCTAAGAATAGTCACTGATGAAAAAATAGTATTGTATATTTCCAACCATTAATAAGTCCCTTCCACTAGGAGATCTTTTTTTTTTTCTTTAAATTTCAGGCTATTCCAATTTTTTCTGTTCCAGTAGAAACTGAATGCAATAACTCACTTGACACTGCCCTCTAAAGTTAGAGCTGGTTATTATTATCAGCCATCTCTTCTCCACACTAAGTTCCATTTCCTTTTCTACTGGGATTTTAGTTCTGAATTATTAGCCGGTTTTGATGAAAAAACTTTTTGGAAGTTTTCTATGTCACATTTTAATGCTAATGAATTTTTAAAAATATGTCATGTAAAAGATAAAGTAAGTACTTACAGTAAATGACAGCGGGTGGGGGGAGTAGGAGAGAGAAAGAAAGGCAATTAACTTACAAGATATTTCAGAGATAAATACTAGAAAAGATATTGAGTGTATCACTGGAAAAGGCTGGACCTGCCATTGTTCAAGAAGGCAACTGAAAATATTGGTCTATATGTTAGAAATTTGACCTAGACTCTAGAAGCTGTGTGCAAACTGATCACTGTGAGTAAATTCCTTAGGGATTTGTCACCATCACAGTTACAATAGAAACTATTATGTTAAGTACCATATCCCCACCACGAAGGAGGTGGGAATCTATTTCTACAGAGGCTTTCCTCATCAATTGTTCCAAAAGCAACAGGAATGCAGTAAAATGAAACATGGCAGAATTCCAACCTAATTTCCTTTTACTCCCAGATATGAATATTCACTGCAACTTGAGCCAAAGCCAAATGGATAGTGGAAGGGAGTTTCTTAATTTAGGACTTATCTATTAAAACAATAAACATGATTTTTAAAACTCAGAACCTCACAGTGTTTACAGCTGGGAATATTTTTATGACATAGTCATATCTTCTTACCAGTATTTTTAAAACTTATTTGTTCAAATCTTTATACCAGCATCAAATACCGGCTTCAAAAAGGCCAATTGTTTTCACTATAATAAAGAGCACACACACATTTTGTTCCATTCTTTTCTTTGTCCTCAGTGGTCTGTTTCATACTCCTGGGCCTTCACTTTGGTGATTAGAGGATTGCTTATATTGTCATTGAGTCTGCGATTCAAAGTTGATTCTTGGCAGATACTAGCTAGTGTGACCATACATACCATTTTTCTTGGTAAATCCAGGGTACATGCCTTATGCCATCATTTGTTATTCACAGTGAACCTCTGAGTTGTAAAAGTGGCCTGATTTGGACAATACATTACACAGTCACTCTGCTACTGTTTGTTTCTCTCCTCATCCCCACTTTGATAGCCTCCTAGATCTATGATTGAGGCCCAAGGTGAAGGCTCATTATAGGCGCTTTGGTTACCTGACAAGGTTCTGTCTGGCAACCAGCACCCTTCCCCTCTTTGCTAGTCATCATGCTAAGTTGAGTCCTGATACAAGACACACACTTGGGACTGGATCTCATCCCTGGTGACATTTTTGATTAAAGAGTATGGAAAGAGACATATAAACTCAGGATGGAATTTGGTAAGCAGAAAATACAGAAAGTATGAAAGAGGGAGATGATGGAAAGATTTGGAAGAAAAGGAAATGAAGTAAGAACAAAGCAGGCAGGAAATATAGAAGTAGGTACTTCACAAATAAAGTTGATAGCATTGTTCCCTTTCCATTATTTCTTTTACTAACATTTTTCGAATGACACATTTCTCACACTTCCCCATTCAGATAAAAGCAGTAACACCTGCACCAATATTTTGTATTTCTCTGCAAGGTCTTTGTTCTGGAGCTGGTGTTCTTATTTACTTTTTGGTCCTTTCTCTTGTTGAAATTCTTTTTCAGATTCTATTTATTCAAATCTCTGCCTTCATTGGGTCAATATGATAAATTAATTTGCATAAAGATAAGAATGGCTTAATGTGACATTTCCAATAAACTTACATTTTAACAGATATTTTCAATGTATTCTTAACCTACCCAAGAGTGTCTTATGTTTGTGGCTGTGGTGGAGATAAAACGGGAAAATACATTTGGAGTCAGTGGGCTGTCACCTCTAATTCATATCCAAAGGTCTCTGCTTACTCCACATACTGATAAGCTGTTCTCAATGCCCTACCAGTCCTGAGTCTATGCTTACTAATTCTCAGTGTTGTGGCTGACACCTCATGCTGTTGGCTTTTGAAAGTAGGGCATTTCTTCCTTCAGTATAGATAACTTGAAGTATTATTAATCTGCTTCAGTGTGTAAAAGTCACGCCTACCCTGTCTAGCTTTAGAAAATGTTGCTACTTTTCTCAATGTGTACCTAGGTTTCATGACTATTGGAAGAGAGTACCACTCAGTTTGTGCCGTTGAAGGATGATTGAAATTAATGTGGGGCCTTACATCGTAATTTTCATAAACTTTCTCTTTAAATTCCAGCTTCTCAACATAAGAACACTGAATGCAGTTTTCTTTTCAGACTTTTCCAGTCATTTTTTTTCTGTATTATAAATGTGCTATAATGAATATTCAAAACAGACTCATTTTAATAAAAGCATTTTATCACAATGAACATTTCCACAATCAGATTTATAAAAGTGGTGTGGATTACTGGAAAGAAAACTTGTGAGGATCAGGAGGTCTGATTTCCAGTCACAACTCTATCATGTCTTTGTCATTTAATCACTAACTGACCTGTCCCCCCTAAAATATCAGGAACTTGCTTAGCATGATGGCTTTCCCCTCTGCTAGCATTCTAGTGTTACCTCCTATGTGTCTTCCTATACTTTTTGTAATTATCCTACAGAAAACCTCTATTATATTATGTGAAATACCACGATATAATAATAAAATCATTGGTCTCCTTTCACATTTCCTTCAAAGTTTGGACAAGACCTTTCTCTTGCTTATCTTAATAAACCCAAGCCTTATTACAATGCCTAGCATGTTGCAGGCATGTGCTTATTGAATTAAAAACAAAAAATCAGATCCCTTATCTACAGATAGGGCCTAACTAACCACCTCTGGCTCTTCCACACTCACAAGATGGAGAAAGGCCTTGCCTTTTTCAAGTAGTCTTCCCTAACTCCACTGTGCAAAGTTACCTCTCTCTATCTCTGTCCTATGTCACTTCCTCTTACTTTACACTTTTAGTCTCTTCATAGACTATTTTTTGACTTCCCCACTGGAATATTAGCTCTATCAGGTAGGTGCTTTATCTGTCTTGTTCTATCCAGAAACTATTGTGCTCTTTAGAGAGATACACACACATAGTAGGTAGTCGGTAAATGCCTGAGTGAATAATGTGACACTGAAGAGACTCTAAATAAACAAAAATATTTTTATGTGATAAAATTACTATGAAAATTCAACACATTTTTATTATTGCTAAATTACTAAATTACACTGAGATGCCTCATTTGCTTTATAATAAGAGAATATGCTAAATAAAAAGAAAAGGTCTTGTTTGCTGATATTTTTATTTAGTTTTGTAGCTATCCTTTCTTTAGAAGGATTATAACTATCCAAGCCTTTTAAAATGCAACTTATTATTTTCCTGAAATTTTTCAGATTCTTTCTCAAAAGACTGAGGTACATTTCTTGATTTTTTTTTCAAAGTTGGAACATATTATTTTATATGAGAAAAATACAAGCTTGCGTTTCAAGAATTAAACATATATTCATTTTTATTCAGTATGAAGATCTCAACTTAATGTTTAATTATAATATTGGATTGTGGCATGGAGAGAATTTAGGTAATAACACCCAGATGTAGGTGATTTCCTTTATTTTAGGAATGACATTTTGTGAATATGAATGTGGACACCAATATAATTTGTAGAATCAGAATTTCATAGTCTGATTCTAAAAGGGGTTTTTAGTACTGGGCTTTCTGTGACCTCTGTGTTTTAAGGACATTCATGTAAAAACTTACCATCATAGATGTGTGCTGATTTGAGACAGCCATCGAGTAAGTAGTGTTTCACTCAGTCATTTGTCGTATGTTTATTTTCACTTCCAATCAATGATGACGTTGTTCAGAAACATTCATGTGAACATGATATCACAATTATATATACATGGTATTTCAACATATTCATACTTAGGAACAGAACTTCCATATCTGTTCATGCATAACAAGGACTGCAAGCAACATTTAAAGGAGGTGAGTTTTGTATTTTGTGGTATTATTTAATTTTAATACGGTCATTTTACAGGCTACTAACAATAAGCAACCTCTGCTATCTCCTCCCCCACAGAAATAAAGAACTGATAGAAAGCTTTTAACTGGACTAAATCAGGAGCCAGTTGTTTAAATTCAACCAGGAGATTTTATCCTACCATGCTTCACCATTATTCAGCAGAAATAATCATTTAAGACCAAATTGGAGCCAGGCCTCAATCAGTCATACTTCTTGGAGTCAGCTGAAATGTCATCAAATGTGGGCTTAATACAAAAAGCAAAAAGAAGTTAAATAGATAATATATGATTCTACAATGGGTACTACATAGTGCAAGATTATCATTGTCTACATCTTAATTTGAGCCACGGGAATATCCAATATTATTTAAAATTTTATTAAGCCAATGGTGGATATTTACTCATTGCTTGAAAGTCAGGTCTCTATAATTAAATTATGTTATATAGAACATAAAGATTGGAATCCAAACATATTTTAACTTACCTCCTCAGATTCTGGATTATTTCTGAGAACTGCCGATCTGGCTAGGCAGCAAACAGGTTAACAATTTAAATACATTATGCATGCAAATATTATTATCACCATTGTTGCTGAATCATGTGGTATACTCTTCACACAAACTAAAAACTAAGTGACCCTCATACATTTGGCATTAAATATTGATATTAAGCATATGTGTCATCTGAATTTTAGGTAAAATATAAAATAGGCAAAATTAAAATTAGCCCCTTTTTTAACTTTTTAAAAATATAAGAAAACTTATTTTTTAAGACTACAGCACAATGTTGGGTATGGATAGGTATTGGTATGTTTTAAAGTGGTTGATATTCACAGTAAGAATATACACAAGTTTTGTTTTTTTCAATTCAAAGTAAATAAAAATATAATTAGTTTTCATTCATTATTATCTTTCTTGGTTATGATGAAAGCCAATATTCAATAATTCCACATATTCAGAAGCTGAGATTAATTTATCAAGTTAGAAATGAAATTTGTGACTAAGAAAGAAATATTCTGTTCTAAATTTGTTTGTTCTAAATGTCCTAAGTTTGGGAGTGATAAAAATAAAACAAAGTTATTAATTATCCCTTAAATTTCATTAATTCATATCCCATTAAAACTCAAATGTCAGCAGAAGAACGGAATATATGGAATAATGTGCATTTATTTTTCAGAAACTTCACTTGATCTTTATACCAAGGGAAGAAACTGGTCTACCTAAAGCATTCTTGTCTGTTAATTTTGTTTTCCTCTTAGTTTAAGTTCAGTAATACAAGTTCGATCATATTATTAAACAAAAAAAAGTTTACTCTTCTTTAATTTCCGAGTTTTTTTTTTTTTCTGTTCAGGCTTCTATAAAAAGTTTAATACTTATAGCAATGCATATTTTAGAGAAACAAACGTATAGACTAAATTTATTTAAAAGTATAATACTGATTTTTTTGTTTAATGCATAGAAATCTATGATACATATTCTAAAATTTTATATTGTTGAATTTAAGTGCATTTTAAGTGCAATAAAGCAGTGTTATGAGAAATTAAATGAGACAACTATGAGTGTTTTGAAATTTGTGCTATAGCAAAAGGCAAACGTAAGTCGATACTGTCACCTTTAGCTTTACTCTATGTATCCCACAGACCAATTTTTCAGCTTTCTTACTGCTCTAACAGTGTAGAGCTGCTGTTTCTCTCAATAGGCCTGACCCATGTTTCGATTTTACATGTTCACATTATTTCTGGACAGAAAACAAGATAGCAAAATAAATAAATAAATAAAGTTGGGTCATTTTTTCACACACATTTCTTTCTATGCTATGACTTTTTTATTAATGTAACAAAAGATATTTTCTTATGATACATGATAATGAACTTCACATATATGGCAAATTGGAGTAAAAGTCTGAACAAAGATGAAAATGATATTAACCTTCCAAGCCTTAGATGTAAAAAATACATTTCTGATGCACCAAAGTGGCTCTAGACTTTACATTGAGAATTTCCATTTAAACACCCAGAGACTGAGATAGAAAAGTGTTTTAAAGTACAGTTTCATCAAAAATATCAAAATCGCCCTCTTCCTCTTTTAAAGCATGTTGATAATTTCCATAGGGTTAAAAAAAAATCTACCTTTCCCCTTTACAGTTGGTTCTTAAAAAACGTTTCATAATATAATTTTCTGACATTTGGTAAAGGCTACATAGACTGTTGATGATTCTGATAAAATAAGCCTTCCCTTATTTAGGATAAGTATCTGTAATTTATCTTTATTGTATTTGTTATAGATTGTTTGGAATTCCATCTCCTATTAGGTAATTTATGTTTTGAAAGTACATTCTGCTTCAGATCTATATTTGTTGGTAACGGTAACAAAACTTGATCACTATATTAAAATGCATATCATTAATAAATAATTTTAAATTGTTGATTGTAAATATCTAGGGTATACAATATTCATTTTTTTATTCTATCTTCTTAATGAATATAATTGTCTATAAAAATAATTAAGATGATTATCACTGCTTATAACATACCAGAAATAGTAATAAGCACAAAATAAACTAGGTTTCATAGTGCAACTTAAAAATATTTCATTTTCTTTTTTATTCAGAAAACCTTTCTTACCATGTAAAAAATAGTGTTTTGAACATTAATTACAATATTCAATGTAATGCTTTCAAAACATAGCAAACCAAATTTTCAAATTTCTATTGTTAGTATTTCAATCTAATGAAAATAAAAGGTATTTGTTTAATACTTGTTTTCAAATATCAATAGTTAATAATATCTTGCTTACATTTGGATATACATCTTGTTCTTTCCCCATGTTTTTACTAGTCGATTTTTTTCTCATTAAGATTGATCTTAGAAAACATTTTAATGGCAGCAAATATACTTTTATCACAGATGCAAGCCTCCTGTGTATACTACACTTCATTTTGATTAACCTTTAGATAGTGCTTAAGTACATATATATCCTTTAGATGAGTAACTATTGCCAAGAGTAAGAAAGCAATTCTGTCTTTCCTTTATGTATGCCTTTCAAAAACATCTTAAGACCATGTAAGATTTGCAATTAGATTTCTATGCAACTACTAATCCATTATGCCCATAATAAAATTAAACGTATTTTAGCAGAAAGAAGTACTGAACCATGTTTTAAATTTTCACCTTGTATATCAAATCATATGCATGATATTGGTTGCGTCTTCAAACAAGGGAGCTATGCTTGACAGTCAATTTCAGCAAAGGTATTGATTGATCGAACTAGTAGGGGAATGAGTATTTTAAACGTATATTCTCATTAGGGTTTTAAATATTCCATAACAAGTAGTGATCACTAATGTTTTGAAGACTCATGGCACACAAAATATTAATGGAAGTGTCAGTTTTTCTTGTGGGATTGTCCAAGTTACCTCTTATTTTCTGTTCTTATCCTGGTGAAGAAATGCTGAACATAACTTTTTAATTCTAACATAAAGCATTTAACTGCCCAAAAGCTATGTTTCAAAGACATCAACAATACAATGTGGTGAGTGTTAAAAGGATGTCTGCCTTACTCTTTTTTTAATATTAAAATTGTGTACATCATTATCATGGTTTAAGGAAGGAACATGACCTTTGATACCAGTTTTACCATGTTCAAAGGGTTGTAAAGAAAAAAATATAAATAGATGATATGTCAAAGCACTTGGAAAATGTTAAGGTGCTGTTTTGATCATATTTTAAATGTTTGGGGCTGTGCTGAATTATTTAAATCTTAAATTAGCCATATGAGTGGAAAATAACACTCTGAAATGGAGTGTAGCTGAAATTATTCATAAAATGTGCCCTACAAAGACTGCCAAAATTTATCTCTCATTTTCTTTACTGTGTAAAATTATTTCTGATCATTTACAACCCTTTAATGATGAGAATATTTATTTGTTGTCCTACAATTCTTCAATGAAGAAATACAGACATACCTCAGAATCTCTTTATTAGCTTCTGAGTTCCTTCTTAAAAGATATTTGTTACCTTTAAAATTTACAAACCAAATTTCCTTTATCTTTTAATAGAGCATGTGACTAGATATCTAAAATACAAAATTCTGTGGTGTTGTAAAAATATATTATTCTATATTAACATTATTAAAAATGAGTTTACAAAAAAAATTACATATTTGAAATATAAAATACTATGTGCTTACACCTAAAAGCTGGTGAAATATTAGTTTTTAATTAATATTTAACATAGTATAATACAAGTACCAATGCATTTCCAGTTCTTTATTATTTACTCTTTTATTTATATAAAAAAGCAGTAGGTTTTTATGGAGGAGTTTATGAAATATTTAAGTTAAAATATAATTAGTTAATGGGCAATCTGACAAACTTGTTGGCTCACTGAACTTATTGAAAATAGAACCAATTAATTACCAGATGTTCACTTTATTTTGGTAAATATTTTAATTAATTGCAAATTTTTCTGTTATTAATCTTTAAAATATTAATTTTAGTTTTTATTTTTTCCTGTTACACATTGAAGTTTGTGTACACAGAAAAATACATTTAAAAGTTTTTCTTAGGTGCTCATAAAGATCTTCTTGTACCTATAAGAATTTTCATATTATCAATTAATAAACCACTATTAAAGTAATTATATATATTTATATAATCATTTATATTCTACCCTCCAATTAATTTAGGGAATTGTTATCATTTGTTTTTAGTTGATATGAAGAATTCTACTGATTTTTAAATAAAATATGTTGTAATAACTTTATGGGAGTACCTATGTGAAATTGTAATCGAAATGAGTGAGACAAAATACTTATTTAATACTTATTTTGTGTTTGTATTTATATGTAGACATTTGTCTATGCAATCTAAATTTTTTCAAATTTAAGGCCTTATCTTACATTCTATTAAGCTCATATATTTTGTAAAGCACTTTCACCAATACTACTATGCTTTTGTTCAACATATTTTATAATTTCATTTCCCTTAATTTGTAGAGAAAATTGATATTTATTAAAAAACCTCTTGCTTCTTTGTGGTTTACTGAAATATAGGTATACAAAAGGCAAATATAACTTAATCCTTATATGCTGAGGTAATTGAGATCACCATATTTCATACAGGGTATCTGAGTCTACAAATGTTCAGTATCAGGAGGAGTGAGACTGAGATTCAAATCTATATTTGTCCAGAAAAAGACCCACTTTTCCTCTATATCATGCTGAGTATGGGGGATTTATGTTTTCTAGCTGATGTTCTTTGGTTAAAATTTCTGGTAATAAACATAATTCCTTAAGAGAAGTCACACAGTTTCTTTTGCTAATAATAAAAATAGCACCCTGAAATTTATTTCATTTGAGATTATAGAAATCATATCTATCACTCTTAAGTTCTTATCATACATTTATCTTAGATAATTAACTTCAATCTATTATAGGCTGGATATATTTCTTGCCTAGGCCCTGCCTTAGGGTAGAATAAAACTCTGAAAACCCAATCAAATAAAATGATTTATATCCTTCTTCATTTGGGGAACAAGGCACAGGCAATTATTTAAAATACTTGAGATTAAAATAATTGCATTTTCTCCTGCTAGAATATTCTATTGATTATTATTTTAGAGAAAAAAAAAATCTCCTATTATGGAACCACCACATTAAATTCTAATTTTTTTTTTCTGTCACTCTAAAGTATAAGGCAAACAGAATATCTTATAAAGATGATTTTCAGTGGTTATATACTTTTCTTTTTCTGAAGACCTGTGTAAACAAAATGACTCTACTATTAACAATGGATATGCAAAGGGCTACTTCTCAATTACAAAATAGCAGCATGTGATGAAATATTACCAAATATTTTCCCTTTAATAATATATTTTTGGCCATGAAATATACAGAAAATTTATGCTAAAAATAATCCTTATAAAACAATTGAGATACTTTTAAAACTTATTTTAAGTGTCATATTTATTCTACAGAAAAATAACCTCTGAATATGTTGAATGTAATGATAGAATTGGATACGATACAGTTAATTTGATTCTCACAACTATTTTGATAATCAAATAAAAAAGATGAGGTATATGAAGAGTGCATTTGATTATTAGGAGACTGAAAAATCCTATAAAGTATATATTGATCAATATATGTCTGATATGGAGTTTGCCCATATCTTTTAAATTTTCTTGACTTTCAGAGAAGAGAACAATAAATTACAGACAAAGAAATATTTTTGCAGAATTTAAAAACATTCTTTTAGATATTATATTTTAAAATGATTTCTAATAAATTGTCATCTCTGAACCTTTTAAAACATATGACCTTTTGATCTATAAGAACACAATAGTTATATCTTGATAATTGTTTAAAATGTAGTACATTTAAGAATTCAATAAATTTTAAAAATCCAAATGCCTCTTGTAAATACTTTAAAATTTAGATTCTCAACAGAATTTTCAAGAAACAATGTATTTATTAGTATCATATATCATATAACCTCCATATAAGAGCATTTATTTCAATTTGAAATTGATGTATATTACTTTTATATTGTTTTAAAAATATAAACTTTATAAATAAATTTTAATCATTTTTGAGTATGCATTATTAACTCACTTTTTGTTTCCACAGGATTGACTCAATCCATATAAATATTACCAAATGTTCCACCACTTGATTCCTCTATATCATACACATCCTTTGATAGTTTGAGAAAATGCTTACATTTAAAGACAAACTATCAAGTGACAAAACATTTCTTAATGTAATAGAACTTAGAAACAGATTAAAATCATGTAATATGCTGCATCTTGTGTGCACTCAAAATGAAGTAAAGTGAATTTTCTCTAGGGCCACACAACTAATCCACTGGACAGATGGGATACCCATTTATTTCAAATAATTCCATATATCCCTACCATGCTATTTCAGTTGCTTGCATGTTTATTACCATAAGATGCTTTAGTTGTTATAAAAGTTATTGTTTTATTTCTACAGTTTTCAAGGTTTCTCTCAAAAGGTAACATGCACTGTGACAGGCCTAGAGGTATAACCTAAATGATAATGTAATTACTGGCATCCAGTTATGATTCTGAGAGCTTTAGACTGTTTCAACTTTTTAGAAACAAACCCATTAAGTTGCATTAAAGTTGCTTACTGTTTAAAAATATTCTAATGCATTAATCATTTTAATTTTAAATTTAAAATCTTTTCTGTCTGTAAAGTGGGATCCTCAATTTATTAACTTTATCTTAGTGACTTGAGACTCAGTAGTTGTATTTCATTTTTTTAAAATGGAAATCAAACTAATATCTACACTTTATAATATTGTGAGAATTAAAGAATAAAGGTACATTCTGCATGTGGCAGAAGAAAATATAAATATTAGTTATTTTATTCTATTCACATATTGGGGAATTATTTGTGAAAATACTTTCTTAATATTATGTAAAAAATTTCTTATCTACTTTTTTATTTTGAAAAGGACCACAAAAATTTTAGAAGTTCAACTTTTAAAATATACTTAAGGTCAATGGCAATAAAACTTATGCTAACGAGAAGAAAAATATTATAATGCCTTTTATAACATTATCACTGTAACTTTGCTTTTCCTAAACATTTGAAGTTATATAAAAAGAGGTATGATTAGCTTAATTATACTCCCTTTACTGTTTTACCATAGATCAGTGATGACATTGTCACTGCTGGTGAAACTAATTTACTCTCCATTCAAAATTAGAATCAGAATGCACATAGAATACATGAATACATGATCTCAATTGAGTGTTAAGTCCCACTACTCAGAGAAGAAGAATTTGGTATATGTACTTTTATTCTTTACTTTTGTTCTTGGGTATAACACTGTGCTTAAAATTTAAAAATAATTTGGTGAAAGTTCTTCCTTGATTTCTTCATGTCAGGATAGAAAGTAATGTAGGTTTGAGTGAAAAATAAAGTAACCAAAAAGTGTGTATCAATCCTTAGCTATGTGGTGCATGGAAGATACCAGAACACAAATTATTGACATTTAGTAACATGTCTTTGTAGTATCATTACCTTCTACATGCCACTTCACTGGTACTTTAATTAGTGTATAACTTTGGTTATTGTTATAGGAGACCCAATGATGATAGTATTGAATTGAAAATAATATCCAAGATTTGAAAAACTCACAAAATATGAAAATTCCCAACAGAGATGGCATTACATTGGCTGGCATCAAACTCTGTGTGCTTACACAAGGTCAACAGCTTATAATGAATTATCCTAGTTTGCTCAGATCTCTAAACTTGGTTGTCCTGTCACTCTTCAAAAGATTGATTCTCCAGTGCTTTGCCTACTTGTCCTATCTTTCTTCCCTTTTTGTCCAAACTAGGTAATTAGAATATCTGATTTTCTTCATAATAAAAAATACATATGCTAACGAATGCCAAACAGATTCTAAGTTTGTACATCATGCATACTGATGATGACTGGATCCATCAGTATACAAAATTATTTTAAGAAAGTTAAAAAAGGGGGGAAACCCAAAACCTTAAAACAACTTTAATATTTAAAGAAAAATCATTAAAAAAACAAAAGCTGATGCATAAAATTAAAAAAATAAGATGTCAACTAACAAAAGGTAAAATTTCAAGATATTTTTAAATGGTTTTAAAAGAGATAGGTCCTAAAGGGGGCAGATTACAGGAAAATCTTTTAAACAACCCCCGCCTCTCCAATTTTTTTTTTTTTTTGGATTGAGTTTTGCTCTTGCTGCCCAGACTGGAGTGCAATAGCAGGATCTTGGCTCAATGCAAGCTCCGCCTCCCAGATTCAGGCGATTCTCCTGCCTCAGCCCCCTGTGTAGCTGGGATTACAGGTGTGAGCCACCAACATGGCTAATTTGGTATTTGTTTTAATAGAGATGGGATTTCACCACATTGGGCAGGCTGGTCTTGAACTCTTGACCCCAGGTGATCCATCCGCCTTGGCCTCACAAAGTGCTGGGATTACAGGCATGAGCCACCACGCCAGGACCGCAATTTTTAAAAGTTCACTGAAAGTAAGAATTCTTATGTGCAGAAGTAACTGCATTGGCAATTATTTAAAGATTTCAAATTATAAGTATCTTTTTAAAGACAATGGACAATGATTCTATTTAGTTATTTGCTGGAATGTATAAAATTCAGTTTTATAGATTTGAAGACTTAGACGATGTTTTAAAAGTTTCTGATTTAGAATAAGCCTCTGTAGTGCATATAGAAGTAACATTTTTTTTTGGAAGTCATACAGTCAATCTTCACAGGCAGCTTAACCTCAGAGGTTTTCCCTGTACTCACAAAGTGATGAAAAAGCTTAATAATTGAAACTGTTTGGCCTTCTGAATCACTTTTTATAAATTCAGTAGTTGCCTGAGTGCAAATAGTTTTGATAATTGCCTCTATCCTCTATCTCCGTCCCCATCCAAAAAAACCCAAACTCACAAACACAAAAACCTAAAACAAAACATCATAATCTTGATGCAAGACTGAAATGTTAAACATCTTGAGTTGTATCTCCTAAGTCATGAACTACTAGTCAATGCTGTCTTCTAGGAATGGAACCTCACAAAATATATTCTGTACAGAATTGAAAGAAGAATATTTTTCCTAAGATACTTAAAAAATATGGTTAACTTTTTCATTTATTAAAAAGATATATAACAATGTATTATGCCAATATTTTTAAAAATTACAATGTAATTTTTGTCTGTGCTGAAACCTTAAAAATAATGGTTTATTTTCAATACAATTTCAGCCTAAATTGGTCTCACTATAGGTCTATAGGCTTCCTTTATCAGAGCCTCTTTCAACATTTATCTCCTAAAATAGACAACGTAAAATATGGAAATACTATAAAATCATCAAATCTATCCAATATTATTATTTAGTACACTGAAATATTTTATACAGTACATTTATCTACTAAAGACTTGATCTATATTAATATTCACAGAAAAAGATATAACAAGTGTAGATATTTTGATGTCATTATTTTGAAATTTAAATTATAGAAATTCTGTTAAAAAAATGTGATAAATTACCCATTATCTAAAATACTGACAAGAAACAGTATTGTTTTATTGATCAAATGCTATACAATTGGATAAGCCAATGAACTACACTCTTGGAAATGCTTAAAATTTTCATAAGCCAGATCCTCTGAAATATTTTACTAACTTAACAAAATGGCAAATACAAATACTTCATTAAAATTTGAATGCTCTTTATAGTTAGATAGGATCGGAATACTCAGTTGAATCCTTAACTAAAAGGTAAACATCTCTGCTCTAGCAGAATGAAAACTTAAAAAAAAATACACACATTAGTATTTATTTTAGTACATCTATTGATCTATTGTCTACAAAGCATTTTTTAAAAAATGGAGAGTCCACATTAACAACAGAAATAGATGACTATATGTTATCCTAAAGCAGTTTCAAATGCATGTGCCTAAAGTCACAATTTAAGAAAAATATATGTATTTTCAGATACCAACTTTAATCATAATGCATAAATGACATTAGAGAAGACTGAGGAAGCACTGTGGTTCAGAAAAGTCTATATTCCTTCATTGATACATGCAAAGAAACTGATTATCTGCATCAAATAATCTTTTGATCATCAACCATCTGAACACGATTTCACTTAATTTGCTCTTTCATTTGATACTGAGTTAAAGCGAATCCTCCAAACTGATCCTTTGTTTTGGTCCTTTGCTTTGTACTGAGTTAAAGCAAATGCAAACTGGTCCTTTGAGTATAGCAGTGGCTAAATTCATGAAATTTGGGTGGGGGAACAAGTGTTGTTTTTCATACATATTCTTTAATCATTCCATAGAGGTAAACATACTTATATGCTAAATACCTGACCTTTTTGAATAAATGCAGACCTACCTTGACTTCCACAAGCCTCTATTCATTTCAATGAGACAATGTTTTCACAAAATGTAAGGCAAAACAGGTGTTAAATTACTTAAGAGAACTCATAATTTAAATAATTAAAACTAATTTGTGTTTAAAGCTATTTGCAGATTTATTAGAGAAACAAATACAAATATGCATTTCTACAGAACTGTTTTTTTTTTCCAAAATGAGCTTAAAACGTGTTCCACAGTTTTTACTTGTTTATATATCTATGGTAACCCAAGTATTGGCTTCTGTACCACTTTGTAATGAGACAATTGCCTTTCCATTGCAATTATAAAAAACTATTTAAAAAAAATTCGGCACATACACGTTAAATATTTTTCTTTAAAAAAATAATCTAATCAAAATATTGAATACTTTAGATTTGAACAATATTTTATTTACAAATCTGATTTGATGTACTTTATTAATTATACAAGGTAATGCTTCAATTTTCAAGAACAGATTCTTTGTTTATATAGACCAGTGGAATGACATCCTATCTAGTACTACACTTCAATAGTTTTCAAAATTAACATGACAAGTTCTCTAATACTTTCAGTTTTTTAAAAAATGTTATTTAATTTGGGCACATATCTGATGAAACAAAAAATAACATGCAGATTTCCAAAGATAATCTGTTAAAGTAATATGATACTTACCCTTTACGTAAAAAGACATCTATGAACAACAGTGCATAACAGTATTATGTATTCATGTTTATAAGAAACCAAGCAGAAGGCAAAATGAGTTCATCCTTTTTTCTAATCATGTGCAATTTTATATGGCTGTTTGCCTCAGTTAAGTGTGTACATTAAATTTATGAGACTGTATTACACTCAAAATTATTATGTATAGCCATGCTTGCCCTGTATTTAATGAGTGATGAA